>NW_013667102.1:118372-129312 GCF_000517525.1 Limulus polyphemus
CACATCATAACGCCCCCACGGCTGAAAGGGGCGAGCATGTTTGGTGTGACGGGAATTCTAACCCGCGACCCACAGATTGGGAGTCGAGCACCCTAACTACCTAGCCAGGCCGGGTCAAAGTTTGTTCTATAACCATCTTTTTTTTTTTTAACATTCTCAAGAGACGGAGTATGACTATATAAGTTGGGCCTGTCGAATCTAGTTGGATTTTTGTTAATTCTTTAATCTGTCGTGCATTATTATATATCATTATAATTTTATTTTTTTTAAAGACATAATATTATTATATTTTATTATTATGTTTAGCTGTTTTCTCGCGAGTCTATCAGATCTTCAAAGTTAGAAACGGCTACCACTAGGTGTGCGCGAAAACTAACAACCAATTTTGTATTTAAGCTGTTGTATGTGAAATAACGGAGTAATGAAATTAAGAATAATTCAAATTATGAAAATTCTAGAAAATTGCTTAGAAAAATCAGAATTTCTTTTTTTTTCAGAAACCATCTTTGTTATTATTACTATCTGTTTTATGGAAAATAGATCAATTACGGCTAGAAAATTAAAGATATTTTGAGACATGAATGAGTTATATTAACGCTGGCATAATACGAGTGTACTAACAACTGAGCTAAGTACCTGATTATTTGGTTTGTTGTCGAACACAAAGTCACACAATGGTCTATATGTGATGTGCTTAACAAAGGTATCAAAACCCGGTTTCTAGCATTATAAGACATGCCGCTGAGCCACTGAGGGGGGGATAGAGCTAAGTGCTATGAAAAATGTAGCTATAACACTTGTTATTTTAATTGTTTAAAATCAGAAACGTAACTTTCAGGTGAATAAGTACTAATCTAGATTGAATAAATTTTGTTCTCGTACTGTGTTATAATTATTATTTTACGTAAATGAAATTCATCATTTGGACAAAAAAAATTATATTATTACAGAGAGAATCGAATTGTGTTAGAAAATACGAGCCTGTTTTTTTTTTTTTGTTATAGAACATTTGATAAAATTATCTGTTATTATTCCCCATTAAATCCCCATTTACTGATTAACGTGGGATCATTAAATATAGTTTCAGTCTTTCTATATTTTACTTTCAGTCAATTTGTGATATTTTATCTTTTACTGTATTCTTACTTACATTCCCAAAACGGGACTAACATGTTTACGAAGTATTGAAAGCAACATTTATTATACAAAGAGATAATTAATTCAATAAATATTTAATGGTGTAAGAACTGCACAATATTTAACTGTTTCTCCTACTAATAACGGGAGTATGTATATCACTGTATTGATTAAAATTACTAAATTATTCTTATTTCTGATTATGTCTCTTGATATATATATCAGTTGTTAACAACGTTTCTTATTATTTAACAGAAATCCATCCTTCTTCGAACAGAGAAACAATTAAACTGGACAAGGTATTAGGTAAGATATTCTAAAAAGTATATATAATTTTCAATTTAACGAAATATTAATTTGCACATTTTGACAAATCTAAGTGCCCTTATGGTTGGCGTGCCGGACTGTGAAGTCATGAGTCCACGGTTTGCATCCCGTTTTCGCAAAACCATGCTCTGTATTTTGGGGCCGCGAGTGCGTTATATTCGAATAGAGTAGCCCCTCCAAGAGTTGATGGAGTGACTAGCAGACTTACCTCTACGCTATCATTTAAAATTAGGAACGACTAGTATAGGTGTAGCTTTGCATGAATATCCGAAACAAACAAACTAAAAACATTATTTTTATCCTATAGCACCTAACTATTCGTGGTCATGCATCGTGTAAATCATCATTATTAGCTTCGATATTCAAAGTAGTCTGGTTTCCAGGCTCTGAAAATAGAGAAAAGCGTAAAAAATAAAGTATTTTCGCTAAAATGGATCTTCCAATATATCCTGTTCAAGATTTTGATGAGAACTTATTTAACATGGTAATGCCTTTTTTTCCCTACGCTCAAATAAATCAAAAAGTTTGAAGCCTCCCTCTAAAGGAAGATGTATGTTTGGTACATTGAGTTGTCACCTCAAATATATGATCTAGGATATTGAAACCAATCGTAAAGTTTCGGTGCACAAGCAATTTTTGTAAGCAACATTACTATTATAAAGCCGGTTGCAGTAACGACTGATAAACCAGGTTGTATTACTACAATTATGGTAATCATAATTAGTGTGAGCCACATTGATGTTAACGCTTCAATATGACAGAAATACAACTCAGCTACTTCTTTAAACGTGAAAAGACTGGTCTACTTACGAAGAAGCGAGGTTAAGGAAAATCATTGGGCGGAGACACTTCTTCCACATGGAACTGCAAGATGGATTAGAAAAAAATATTAGGCTGACAATGAAACTTCCCAATACATCTGTCTCTAGTTATACATTTAACTCGAATCTTCAAGGAGAATTGAAACGTATTGGATGTTGCAAAAAATACGATATGAATCCTCAGCCTGTGACTTTAGCAGGAACTGTATCACTGAGGATGTAAACAGATGGAGACGTGTTGTTCAGTGCACACTCGTGAAGGTAAAGCAACACACGATAAAAGTCTGAGAAGAAAGGTGAGACGATCGGATATCAGTGTTTCAAATGAGTCCTTGTTTGCACCCTTCTCTTTCTCGTTTCCTTTTCCTGCTGCCAGCTTTCCTCATAAAAAAACATTGAGATATTGCCTTCCTCGCTTCACATTCTGGCGTGTGAAGTAATTAATTCAATCTGGAGCACGAATTTAGACCAATCAAACGCTCTTTTTACTCTTAACTTTAGATTGTTTTTCAAGCAAAACGAAAAATCTCCCTGACATGGCACTCCAAAACACACGAGGCAAGTAACAATCACTAATAAACGATTTTTTCCCGTTCCATCAGTGCTGTTGTAAGGTTTCTTTGTTACTAAACACGAAGTTACACAATAATCTATCTAGTTTCTAATCTCCGCAGGCATCTAAACCCGATTTCCAGCATTATAAGCCCTCAAATTTACCGCTGAGCCAGCAGGAGTGTCGCCTTAAGGAGCGCTTTACATGGATACTACTTTTTCATAAGTATAAATGAAATAGTATCTAATTAGGTGTTCTGTAATATCTTACGTGGACGCCTATCACTTCGTATTATGCAGTTTACTTGGATATACCTAGATATACATTCTACACATTAAAATTCACATTCCTTCACACCAGTATATATATACATAAAGAGTAAAGTTTGATGTTTCTATTCTGTTATCATGGTACAATAAGTACAAAGTTTTCATGTAAACCTACTTACGACCAAATGTAAAACAAACCTTTAGCGTTAAAATATGCTCAGCCTTGCCAGCTGGGCACACGACAGAATCTTGATGAGGGCATGGAGGAGAACCAATTACAGCAAAGAAACTATATTTGTATGTTCTTTTACGCTTTTCATAGTTCGCAACCTTTAGAGAAGTCCCTTTAGCACACGATTTATTGTAGCTTTTCTCAGTAGAAAAACTTTAAATATTAAAAAGTTTCTAAGGCGTTGTTGTTTTGTTATTATTTTATTTATACGACTCTGTTAATAATCTAATATTATTAGTGTTATATTTATGGTATCCCAAGCCACAAAAGTAAATGTCCAAAATAATAAACAAGAGCATCAATGTTATTTTTTTATTAAATTACAGAAGAAAATACAGCAGCACGAATTCATTCGAGTTCATATTTATTTTCTTCTTAAAGAAATTACAGCAACAGGAAGATTTATGGTTATGGTGATTATTTTGTTCTGTTGTTTGTTTGTTTTTGAATTTCGCGCAAAGCTACACGAGGGCTATATGCGCTATCGTCCCTAATTTAGCAGTATAAGACTAAAGGGAAAACAGCTAGTCATCATCACCCACCGCCAACTTTTGGGCTACTAGTTTACTAACGAATAGTGGGATTGACCGCCACATAATAACGCCCCCACGGCTGAAAGGGCGAGCGTGTTTGGCGTGACGGGGATTTGAACCCGCGGCTCTCAGATTGTGAGTCGAGCTCCGTAACTACCTGGCCATGCCGGGCTAAATTTTGTTCTGTAACCATCTTTTTTTTTACAGAGTTGTATACTCTTTTTCTTTTCAATGCGCTTGCATTTTTTTACGTAATATTACAACTAAAAGAATGTTTGGTTGTTGTTATTTACTTGTACAAGGCTACACAATTGGCTATCTGAACTCTGTCCACGGACGGGAATCAAACTCCGGATTTTAGCTTTGCATATTTGCAAACTTACCATTGACCCACAGGAAGAAACATTAAAGAAAAGTGAATTATAATTTCTTGTAATATCGATATCATAAAATACACCTAACCTAGAACCAAAATAACTCCCACAAACGATATGGTTCTTCTCTGCAAAATAACGAAAAAAGTCTTATTTTTCAAATACAAAGCTCACGAAGAATTTTATTACATAACGTTCGACACTTCACGCTGTGGTTTTATTAAGTAAATCATTCTAATAGAACTACAGAAGTGGTCGGTTTCAAATGTCAGTATTATTAGATGTTATACAGAGCTGGAAGTTCGCTGTCATTGTAACTTTTCACATAATCTTACAAGTAATTAATTAATTAACTATGAAGTGAAAGTTTCTTAAATTTACGTTGTTTAGGCTTTTCAACATAGATAAAAAGGAAGAAGGGTAGATTTTTACCGACGTTCCTATTGGACATTTTGTGGAATATCACCATCAGTCGTTTAATCTAACAGTTTTTGAGGCCTAGTTTTTCGGGCCTGATATGGCCCGATAATTAGGGTACAAGAGTTTGAGGCCTAGTTTTTTGGGGGACTGACATGTCTTGATTGTTAGGGCATTCGACACACAAACGCTGGGTCACAGATTCGAATGCCACCACCGTGGAGGAGGGGTATAATGTAACGGTCAGTCCCACTATTCGTTGGTAATTAGTAGTCCAAGAGTTGGCGGTAGGTGGTGTTGATTAGCTGCCTTTCCCTTTACTCTATCACTTCCAAATTAGATAAGGTTACCGCAGAATAGCCCTCGAATGGCTATGCCTGAAATTCAACAAATAAACAAACCTAGTTATTTTTAGAAAAGTAACCCACAGCAAGGGTTTAGTTTGTTTTGAATTTTGCCCAAAGCTACATGAGGGCTATCTGCGCTAGCCGTCCCTAGTTTAACAATGAAAGACTAGAGGGAAGGCAGCTAGTCATCACCACCCACCGCCAACTCTTGGGCTACTCTTTTTACCAACGAATAGTGGGATTGACCGTCACATTATAATGCCGCCACAGCTGAAAGAGCGAGCATGTTTGGTGTGACGGGGATTCGAATCCGCGACCCGCAGATTACGAGTCGAGTACCCAAACCATCTGGCCATGCCGGGCCCTGCAGTACACAAATACAACTTGTGAGAATGATCGCACCAGTGATCGAAAAGTCCAACTTGTTCTAAAAATCATCTTCGCTCATGTAAAAGCTTGTAATAAATTAATATATTATCAGTAAGTAGACACAAATCGAAATTATTAAGTCTATTTATTACTAGATAATTTTCAAAAGGATGTCTGACGGTTAGTTAAAATGACTATGCATAGGGAATAACATTTTAATAAAAATGTTTTACATCACCTAGAATTCAGAAAAAGAAGTGTTTTATGATGATATAAAATTATTATTTAGCGAAAGTCATAAACATGCATAATATCAAACACTAAGCATGGGTTTGGGCCCGGCATAGCCAGGTGGTTAGGGCGCTCGACTCGTAATCTGAGGGTCGCGGGTTCGAATCCCCGTCACACCAAACATGCCAACGTCAGCCTTTGCTTGGTCCCAAGTCCAGGATGAGAAAGGGAGAGGGTTGGGCGCGTAAAAACCAACCTGCTACAAGTAACTGCAACAACACTGCGAGATGTTGTTGCGGCCCTATGCTCCACTGGGAGTTTACAGGAATAATAATAAAAAAAAGCATGGGTTTAAAAATGCTGGCTCAACAAATACAATATTATCTTTACGTAGATCAATTAATACTGCCAGCTAGGTTATAAACTAGCCCTAATTCTTTAACTACAATTTCAGTAGAGCTCACTGCTTTATTGTTACTACGTAAAATCAAATAAATAAATGGTTTTCTAAATTCAGGCTTGATACGAACTACTTTCCGTTTCATTTTTATTGGAGTTTAATAAAGAGAAATGATGGAAATTGTTTACGTCTCATAGACCTGCTCTTTGTTAATATAGATCATAATTATTGAGCTTAAGAGTTATACCATATGAAACTTCATATATATCATACGCGATTGATATATTAACTAAGACTCGAAATATTTCAGTCCAGCAGGATCTGTCAAAGGCTTCTTGGCAGCGTTTTCCATATATATGAAATATAGTTGAAAAACTTGTATTGATTCAGTACAGAATTATTGTTGTTTTAATTAGTGTCAGCCCTATTGTGAGAATCACTTTGTTTCTTTGCTTTACAAATATGACTCCACAACGAAGTGAAAATAAAAAACATACGTTTTTTTGTGACTTATATCAACAGCGTGTACTCGTTTAATTTTATATTTTCGAAGTACACGAAAAGAAAAAACTAATAAGTGTTATAATAAGACTAATAAAACAAAGTTTAAGAACAGTGTCCATAAATGTTCGAGCAGCCCAGCATATTAACACTTCATGATCCTTTCTCCACTTTTTAATAAGTAGAAGATGAAAACATGCCCTTAAAACAAGCAGATAGGAAGTCCAATCTAAACACAAAGGAGTCGGCAAGACGAATACAAGGTAATAAGACAGTTATTACTTGTGTATCGAAATGATTCTCTGAAATGGTTTGTTATTTTTCTTCTTAATTTTCCATTAATTTATAAATTCAATTAATTTTCTAAAGTCATATTTCATAATTCGTTATTTTATATCTTAGTGGACGTTTCAACTTCAGTTCTTGAATATCAAGCGTAATTCGTTTACATTGGTAATCATGAGATTGTGTATTATCTTCCATTGAACTAACTAGCACGTGATCTCTTCTGTCTAACTAACACGTAATTAAGGGATGAATATACAATACAAATGATAAACTTATTCTTTATTAATAATTTTTAAGCCAAAAATAAACTGACTGGAAAAACTTTCATTGTTTTAATCTTTGCTTTCGTTTGAATAATTTCGTTTCCCCCCGAGAAGGTCAAATTTAAAGTTTTTTGGTGACTAGCTTTTTACTTTGATTTACTACATTTTGCCCCTGAACACTTGAACTTATTAAACAGGTAAGCAGATGGTGATAACATTTCCTTCACGGCACTAATTATGTATAACGGTTAAGACTTTGCATCATTTATTGATAACTAACTCTAAGGACTCATATTTCTAGAATACAAAATAGGATTTTCTGCTGATCAATTAATAACATATACTTAATTCATACATTAAGTGATTAAGGAAATGCTTATTTTTATAGGATTAATCCATAATGTTAAATGATAATTTTGCTTTTCATACGTAATATATTGTATTCATTGTATTGTATTCTCTATTGTATTCATTCTAGTGTAGCCAACTATATTAAAGTTTGTTTGATGCAAATTTCCAAGAATGTTAATTTTCTTGTGTATCTTTTTGTACGCAGCATAGCGAAGTAGTGAACATATAAGGGAACCTATAAATATAGAATGTTATGTTTGTCACTAATACCTTTCATTTATCAGTGTGACTTTTAAAAATCAACCGTTTTTATTTTGTTTTTGTTTATATTTAATTGCTTAAACGCAATATCTTTTGGATTTGTGAAAGTTTCGTATTGCGCTTAATAGTTGGAACCTGTTAAGTAAAGGAAAATAAGTTATAGTAAGTTTTATCTTTGTTGTCATGCTGCAAGTACAATTTAATGAACGATTTATGTCAATGAACGCTTAGCTGGAATCCCCACTTTTCTGTTTCTCTAAATATATGTTAACTAAAGCGTATATCAGTTGTATACTACATACCTAGTTTAAGAAATGTGAGTTAATTATTTATGATGTATGTGTGTAACAAAATTTTAATTCTTGTGTAGGGGGAATTGTTTTTAAACTTGCTTAGATTAACAAAATTATCCTTTCTTTGTAAAAAAAATATATTTATTTAGATATAAAACACAAAAATTAACGAATGTAACAAGTAGAATATGACTGTTGAATTGTAAGAGTTACGAAACAAAAGCTTAAACGTAGACCACAGAAGAACATCGGGCATAGAATATAAAAAGTGTCTGTTTAATGGATTTTAAAACTTGTGATGCAATTTGTTAAATCTGAAAATATTGTTAACAGGAGAAAACCTTGGTTTTCTTAACGAATCCTTGAGCAGAGAATCTAGTGATGTTTTCAGGCCTTCAGGGGGCACTCAAGGCTCAGCCTCAGGTAATCTGCTACTAAACGTTTCACATAATTGAAGAAAATGCATATTTCACATCCTGACAAAACTGGAAGTAACAATACTGTCTTGAAAACAAGATTTAGTGTGTAAATAATGTGTGTTCAAAATATTATCACTAGAATTTGATTCGATGTTTTTGTGATAATAACCAAAACCATATGATAATACTGCAAAAAAATCACATGATAATATTGGAAAAATTACATGATAATATTGAAAAAAAATCACATGATAATATTGGAAAATTTTCACATGATAATATTGGAAAATTTTACATGATAATACTGAAAACAATCCCATGATAATACTGGAAAAATCACATGATAATACTGGAAAAATCACATGATAATACTGAAAAAATCACATGATAATACTGAAAACAATCAAATGATAATACTGGAAAAATCACATGATAATATTGGAAACAATCGCATGATAATACTGAAAATAATCACATGATAATACAGAAAATAATCACACGATAACACAGAAAACAATCATATGATAATACTGAAAATAATCACATGATAATATTGGAAACAAATCACATGATATTATTGGAAACAAATCACATGATAATACAGAAAATAATCACAGGATAATACAAAAAACAATCATATGATAATACTGAAAATAATCACATGATAATATTGGAAACAAATCACATGATAATACAGAAAACAATCATATGATAATACTTTATTGAACTCTGCAGCTATTTCTCTCTGTGTCCATCCTTGACGTCCACACAACAGGATAATTTCAACACGCTCTTGTATGCTTAACGACATGATTATTACGTATGGCCAACACAAAACAACAACAAAAAGAATAAAATATAAAATGAATAAAAAAAATGTTTCAAATTATTTAACTTTAGATTGATTCCAGACTTTATGGACACCCTGTATTATCATAAAGTAATTCCAAGTTTCTTAATTTGTAATTGGTCATATTTTGGTCATGAAGAACCATCTATAAGTTTGATATATTTTAAAACAAAGACTTAGATAGAACAAAGAACAATAAACAACATATATTTAGTTACTGTAAAGTGTAAGTTTATTTGAAAGGCAGAACAAAAATTATTTCAAAGTTTTGAATTACGTAATGTTGAATGAAGCATAGTTCAAATATTTCTTTTGGTTAGGCATTGTTATAACTTTTATATCACATAGTTTCACGTCAATGTATTTCTTACATATAGAAATGTCACAAGACTTATATACTGTTATTTTACTTTGGAAAAATAACTTTATTTTCAAGTGTTTGTAGAAGTAATTGAAGTATAAGTAAGCTTGTTTGTTTTTAAGTATAAATATACCGAACGAGCAATCTGTGCTCTATTTACCACGGGTATTGAAACCAGACTTTTAGCGTTATAATTCCTTAGCCTTATACCGCTGTGTCACAGGGAGAAGGCGGATGTTGGGATGGCGTGTCAACAAGTATTTGGTAAAGAAAGTATAGCTCAGTGGTTGAAAGTAGATCACACAATACAATGAACAAGTAATACATGTAGATTTATAAAAATAGTCCCATTCTGGATGAGTATAAATATTCCAGATACTCACATATTAAGTGGGGATTCATTAGTAGCAGATATTCGAATAATATTTCATTATAAGATATTTATTATGTCCTTTTTTTGTACATTTACTAATTAGCGAGCCCCCCCCCCCGCGTGGCACAGCGGTATGTCTGCGGACTTACAACGCTAGAATCCGGGTTTCGATACCCGTGGTGGGCAGAGCACAGATAGCCCATTGTGTAGCTTTGTGCTTGATTAGAAACAAACAAACTAATTATCGATTGGCTTATAAATCTCTTTGAAGGCTAAAGATGTGTTAACTTGTGACACTGAACACCAACAGCATTAAGTACAACTTACAACATTTTCAAAATCATTTCTATAGCTGATGCATTTGGGTTTAATACAGTTGGAAGGTTTCTTTTTTATCACCAAAGTTTCTTTTATTTGAACATTCTTTTCACTGTTGGAGCTTCATACTTTTATGAAGATATTTTCATTCACCTGCATCATCACCAATACAAGTGTTGGTGTAGCTCAGTGGTTCTCAACGTGGGCCATAAACCCCCCAGGGGGCCACGCCATGTTTCTATGGGGCCGTCACACGTGAATGACGGAAAATTAGGGGGCCACAGTAAATTCCAAGTGGGCAACCGAAACTTCACTCCCCGAATAAAATATTTAAACTTTCAAATTGAATCAAAGGTTCCCTTCTCCCCGTATCCCCCACAGCCCAGAAGTCAAGTTACCAGACGCGACTAGTACTCGAGTAACAATCAAAATGTCTGGCTGATATCTGTGAATGTTTTCGACTGATTCTCAAGAGCAGCAGAGTAACACAACAGCCCAAGCTAGATTCAAACGTGACAAACATAATTTCTGGATAAGTAGTGAAATAACTAATAAGTTTCCACAGCTCTGGGAGAAGGCAAAGTTGTATTTTATTGCTTTTCCCTCATCTTATCTGGTTTTAGCCGGGTGACTTATTTGCTATCAAAAATAC
>NW_013667102.1:130312-136549 GCF_000517525.1 Limulus polyphemus
AAACTCTTCTCGCGTCAACTTTTAACCGTATTAGACTCTTAATAAATTGATTTGAATGGTTGTTGTTTGTTTCTTGTGTTTTTTAGAAGAAAACGGCGCCAGCATTGGAAACGAATGTTGGATTTTAGCGCTCTGGTGTTTCGGTCTTGTGATGCATTTCTCGTCTGAATTGTTAGAGATAGTGTTCACAAGGACAGACAGGTGACGGAAACAGCCAAAACTGTTCAGCTGATGTACATTTGAAAAGTTGGCGTCTTCCCAGGCGCATGTATGGAAGATCTGATTGGATGGGTCCGAGCCAATAGTGACTAGAAACGTGAACTTGTATTTAAGTGGTTAAAACCAACCTTGAACGTTTGAATAAAGAAAAACAATAACAATAAGTATTATCAAAGGTACCTAAGCTGAAACAAAGAAAATCATGGCTTTGCCTAGTGGCACATTGTTATTTGTGTGGTTTAAGACTTGGTTTCGCTGTATAAGGACAATATAATTGACATCTTCAGTATCGTGCATGTAATAAGCATACTTATGTAAGATTTAATTAAATCCACCGATCATGTAAAAAGGTATTAAAATGTGAATAAAACATTTGATTCTATGTCTAACTATCGTATTTAGTGTGACATTTTCTCTCTATTAGACGTAGTATGAAAGGTGTATTTTGACCACTTTGAAGTAATGTGATGTATTGTCAACGGGAGAGATTCAGAGCGACTATATTAAAAGATTGGCTATCTATCGTATAATAAATAAAATAGTGAGCTTTTTTTAAAAAAAGGATATCAAAGCTTGATCAATGTTTACCAATCCGTAATTAAAGTTTTCAATATGGAATAACCGTAGCACGAAATATGAGGACTGTTTTTTTTATTCATGAAGCAATTCCGATCGATTTTACTCAGGGTTAGTAAAGGATTATTAAAGTGAGGACCCGTTATGATTACAACTTTGTCAAAAAAAAAACATAATATATTACTTAACTTGCTTGTTTGTTTGTAATTAAGCACAAAGCTACACAATGGGTGTGTATTACCGTTTACTTGTGTGGTGGCAACCTGTTCTCTTTTGAAACGTGATGCTGAAGACCTTTACATTATTTAAAACAGGAATTAACTAATACATTTTAAAGAATTTTGTATGTCTGATTTGTTACCTTCTGAAATAAGGTATAATTATAGGAATATAGATTATGCAACTTAGAATATAAAATTATGTTTAAATATCCTAGATATAGTTATAGGAATATAGATTATGCAACTTAGAATCCAAACTTATGTTTAGATATCCTAGATATAATTATAGGAATATAGGTTATGAAACTTAGCATATAAAATTATGTTTATATCTAGGATATCTAGTTATAGGAATATAGGTTATGCAACTTAGAACCATAGAATCCAAAATTAGAGAACAAGTTGATATAAGTTTGATAAAGCAGTCAACTATAAAACAACGTGCGTTAAATGAACGTGATGAAATTATTGGAAAGTTTAATGATGAATTACAATTTAGGATTAAAGAGAGTATTCTAATAAATAGACTTAAACCGAAACGAAATGAGACAAACAGTTCTACAGAACTAATTTTATTGTAATATCTAGTTTTAATTTTGGACTGACCTGAAGAAAGTGGGCAACTTTTCAGCAGCACCTGCCGCCTATGCGGCAGCTCTTAGACTCTTAGTAAGATTTACTGTGACAGATATAATTCCCACACAGCTAAAAGTACGGAACATGTTCAGCAGCATATCGATGTTCGAACCTTGAATCAGCACAAATATTATGGTACTCTGAGTTATCTCAACATCATGTTATAGATCACCATGTCTTTTTTATAGTACTGAACTTGGCAATAAGGTGAAATAATTTGTTTTTAATTCTCAGATTCAACAATACATTTTTTTATTTAGTCTTTCATTTCACAGTTTTGTGGCGAAATTTATTCGTTTATTATTGTAATACTTTGATAAATGTTGATCATTATTCTTCCAACTATTTTCTTCCATATTATATACTATGCTATAATGGAGAGGATTGGGATATAGGCAGTACTAACACAAACAAATATATCCTCAATACTTTTAATAAGGTACGTCTGAAACATCAACAAATGATTTACTTCAATTACACGCTTGACAAAAGACTGTTCTCGTCTTTAAACAAGATATCGTAATATAATGAAGAGAATTTTCATTTCTGAACTTGTTGAATAGGAGCTGTTCTTTGTTGACTGGATTATTACTCTTTTGAATTCCATTTTTAATACCTCCGTAGTTATTGTATGGATTTTGTTCAGACACAAAAATGCCAACTCATCTCTAATATATTTAACGTTCTTTAAATTGAAATTATCGTTTTCTTACGCTCCTATATTAAACCTCATTGTGATAATAGGGGAAACGAGAGCTGTAACAAAATAAATAAAATGTCAATAGTAAGTTGTTTAGAATAGAAGTACATCTGATGGATTAAACAGTCTTAATGTTCTAGAAACGAACACGTACTTTAAAAAGTAAAGGCTAAGAAAACATTAAAGTCTTTTGGCTTTTAGTCAAAAATATTTTGTTTGAAGATCTTTTGCACTGCTTTTCCGTACAATATTAATATACATCTCAATTACAAGGCACTTTATTTTTTGTATATATAAATATACATATATATATATATATATAAGAAAACAGGATTAAGCAATAGCTAACCCTAGCAGAAAGTGATGAAATATTAATGAACAATTTCTGAAGCCCAAACAGTTATTTAAATTAATATCCGAGGGAAAAATTTAGCAGAGTTGAAATATTTTCCAGTAGTACTTGTAAAAGGAATCCCAAAGGAAAAACGTTTCCTTTTGTTGCACTATTACTTGGCTGGCCTCTTCTTTGTACATTAAATGTATTAAGGTGCAAGACACGCGCACCGATGTATTGCCAATTAAATGTACATTTGTAAATGATTGTACTAAAAACATCTAATGGCTATGAAGTATATATATTTCAACTCGGAAGTTTAACCAAATATAAACTTGAATGAGATGCAGGAAACTTATATTTTGATCACAGAAATAGCATTTGAACATTGATATTTCTTAGTAGATATTTTAAGAGAAAATCCATCGATAAAAGTAAGGAAACAAGCAGTAAGATGGTTTGAAATCTCTAATTACAATCCTTTTCCGCTACAGCATGGCATCCAATAAAACGTTACATAATTTTGATTGGTTTTCAGTGAATATCGACAAAGAATCGAACCAATCAGTACGTGTAAAGATTGGGTTTTGATTGTAAACAGTAATGCTGACCTCCAATGAGGAATCTGTATGGAGATTTATACCACTAGAGGTCTATTTAAGAACTAAAAAGCTGTCGAAACACCCCACATCAACTCTACGCTTTGTGTATTTGTTAAATAATCCCCAAACACTTTTTTACTCAGCCTGAATGAAAAAATCGTTTTGCTAAAACAATTTGAAACACGTTTTGTTGGTAGTGTTTCTTTTCTATATGCGATAACAAAAATGTCAGACAGAACAAAAGTTATATGATGAACTAAGGAACACGGTTCACCTCATTTTATTAATGGCCTAAATTCTATCTTTTTGTGCGACTTATATAGATCATTGATTATTGCATTTCGAATGATAAAAATCATTACTCATTTCACCTGAATTAAAAAAGGATATCCTGAAAACTCTGCTCTCTATCTACAAAATTATTAAGAAAACTAAAGCTTACAAATTTATAACACAAAAATTAATAAGAATACTACAACAAAAATTCTTGTTTGTTTTTTAATTTCGCGCAAAACTACACGAGGGCTATCTGCACTAGCCGTCCCTGATTTAGCAGTGAAAGACTAGAGGAAAAGCAGCTAGTCATTACTACCCACCGCCAACTTTTGGGCTACTCTTTTAACAACGAATAGTGGGATTCACCGTCAAATTATAACGCCCTCACGGCTGAAAGGGCGAGCATGTTTGGTGGGAAGTGGATTCGAACCCGTGACCCTCAGGCCAAAACAAAAATGCATTAAGACTTTCTTGGACCCCCCCCCCCCCAGTGGCACAGCGGTATGTCTGCGGACTTACAACGCTAGAAACCGGGTTTCGATATCCGTGGTGGGCAGAGCACAGATAGCCCTTTGTGTAGCTTTGTGCTTAACTACAAATAAACAAACTTTCTTGGATAACTGGTCTTTCTCATACACGCCCGTCCAACTTCTGGAAAGTCCTCATGGGATGTAGAATAGGAGCAGGTCAAATATAATGACCCACATTGCTGAAGCAGGTTCTTATATGCTGAAGGTTGTCCTGTCTGTTTATTTTCATCCCGAAGAAGACAGGTCCACTTCTTGAAACCGCTATCATTTCATCAAGACATCTGTCGAAAGCACAGGAATTTCATAGTGTGTTTTTTGTATATGTGATCTACATAATTTCTTTCATTCTATTTGTAATTTTATTATCACGAACATTAGTGATTATCAAAACACGTTTGACATATAAAAGCTACAATTTTGTTAATTTCTGAAGTTTGATAATTTTGTTAATATGATCTTTTTTTTTTAAATGATAATCAGTTAAAAAGTTTAGACTAAGTTTAGTCACTTAAAAAGTTTAAAGCTTGTCAGAAATATCTGATTATAAGCAGTCGATATTTTATGTAACATTATTATCTTAAATTTGGCTGGACTACTAGGAAGCTTTGTCCGTTGAGTTTTGCACAAAGCTATTTGAGGACTATCTGCGCTAGCAGTCCCTTATTTAGAAATGATAAGATTGAGAGAAGTCTGCTAGTCAACACCACCCACTCTATCACCGCCAACTCCTGGGCTATTCTTCACAAACGAAAAGTGGGATTGATTATAACGCCCCCATGGCTGAAGGGACGAGTCTTTTACGTTGACGGTACTCAAACCCTCGATCTCCATATTGCGAGTCGAGCTCACTACTGGGAAAGTGACGTAAATACTCTATAATAAAATATAGTATTTTTTGTTGATGATATTTTTATTATTATTATTATTATTATTAGGCAACAATGGGCCAAAAGGCCTTGTCAGGAACTTTAACGTTCAGACATAATTATACATAATTCAGAACTGTTCAACAGAAGAAGTGCAACCAATCAGAAGCACCCGCCGCCAGATAGTCAGCTACTCTTAACTGAACAGTGAGATTATCTGACAGAGTTATAACACTCCTACAGCTGAAAGTGCGAAGCGTGTTTTGTGTCATATCGTGTTTCGAACCTTGAACCTATCCACAGTCCTGCATCCTAACCACTAGGCCACGTCTTATGATGGTGAATTATTTTTTACTAGATTGCATCAGTTAGATAAATACTTCGATACAGGATCTGAACTATAAGAAATAACATACAGTTCTGTTATAAACAAATCATATAAATGTAGATCGAGGTATTGACCATTTGGGAAGCGTTCACACCATTGACCACCTCTACACGATCGAACATTTATGTCTTGAATGCAAGAAAACCAAGAAAATTTATATAATCTAGATGAAGGTTACACGTTTAAGCTCCAAACACGTTGTTAAAGAGATCCAACCTATCTTTGTTTGTTTATTTTGAATTTCGTGCAAAGCTACACAAGGGCTATCTGCGCTAGACATCCCTAATTTAGCAGTGTAAGACTATATGGGAAGACAGCTAGTCATCACCACCCACCGCCAACTCTTGGGCTACTCTTTTACCAACGAATAGTGGGATTGACTGTCACATTATAACGCCTCCATAACTGAAAGGGCGAGCATGTTTGGTGTGACGGGGATTCGAACCCGCGACCCGCAGATTGCGAGTCGAGATCCCTAACCACCTGTCCATGCCGGGCTCCAACCTATATTAAAGCACCTTTCATGCAAGAAGAATGAGTCAGACAGACATCGAGCTTGCTTGAAGCGCAAATAAAACGATTTTAGGGGGGGGGGGGAAATGGCCGTAAAAAAAAATAAACTAGCTTCGTTCTTCTTTAATTTAGAAGATTTATTATAGACCGCGTAAACAGCGATTTGATGAATCTTGTTTTTGTTTTCTCAAAGTTTAGTAAACGAAACGGAGAAGGTCTGAGCATAGATGGTTTTTCAAACTAAATTTGTATACAATTTTAAGAGAAATTTTTATTAAAGTTAAAGAATGAGAAAGTTGTTATTTTTTTCATATGGTAGTCTTTATAATGGTGTTTTGTTTTTAACTTATCAACCAATCAATTCATCAATCTTTTT
>NW_013667102.1:137403-142826 GCF_000517525.1 Limulus polyphemus
TGTCTATCTACCTCTATGTCTATCTATATATCTGTCTATCTATTTATCTATCCATTCCATCTACCTATCTATATATCCACCCATACATATAAATGTCTGTCTATCTACCTCTATGTCTATCTATATATCTGTCTATCTATTTATCTATCCATTCCATCTACCTATCTATATTTTCCTCAGTTAACTCAAAAGCCTAGCGGGATTTATAGCGACAGCTAATCTTGTTTAATCGAATTTTCTGAACAACAAACTTTCAACAGATAACTAAGACAAAACACCAAACTTTAAAAGTTTTAACAACTAGTGACTTCCATCAGGTGTTAACAGATATTCTACCCTCCAGTTTCATGCGACTTTCCTATAAACGAGATTATATTAAAATCTTGACGCGCTTTATGCAAACGTTTCCAAATAAAACGGCTTTCTATACGAACACTCCCCTATCGAGGAAGTAAACCTACCCTCTCTTGCTTCTGGTCTTCCTGCTTGTAACGTTGTTTCTCGTAAATCCTTAGGTAATCGCGGCTTTCCATTCAACTTTGTTTCCATCACGGAGGCTTAATTTCCACAGTTTTCCACTTAATAAGCGCACTTCACACATTATACAGGAATTAACTTGCAAATCAAGCTATGAATAGAGTTATTAGGGGAAATTTGCCGATGGCGGAAACAACCTAAGTTTTATAAGCCTATAAACTGGCAGGTTCGGGTGATGTGCGGAACGCATCTTCTAAACAGCAAAACGGCCAATTTCTCTCGTCGCTTTTCTAGCGTCATATACTTATGTCTTTATATTGGTGGCTAAGGCCATTTGGGCTAGGAAAGACCATCTCATAAGGTTGCCTTGTATTACATATTATCATAGCTTTGGAAAAATAACAAGATAGTGTGCTATTACATGAATAATTCATGTAGATAACATAAGGTACAGTGGTTAGGGGTCATAAACTGAATAAATATAAAGATGAATGGATAGATAAATATATAGATAGTCATAGAGGTAGATAGACAGACATTTATATATATGGGTGGATTATGTGGTGGTTTAATCGTGGAATTTGTTGGTTCCTAGTTGGTGGTAAAAAAAAAAATTAGCTCATCGCATACGAAACTAGATTACAAGGAGAACCCAGTAGTTCAAGATACCCGGTAGTTTTAGATACTCAGTAGTTCTAGATACCCGGTAGTTCTAGATGCCCAGTAGTTTTAGAAACCCAGTAGTTCTAGATACCCGAGTAGTTCTAGAAACCCAGTAGTTCAAGATACCCGGTAGTTCCAGATACCTAGTAGTTCTAGATACCTAGTAGTTTTAGATATCCAGTAGTTCTAGACACCTGGTAGTTCCAGATACCTGGTAGTTCTAGATACCCGGTGGTTCTAGATATCCAGTAGTTCTAGACACCTGGTAGTTCCAGTTACCTGGTAGTTCTAGATACCCGGTAGTTCTAGATACCCAGTAGTTCTAGACACCTGGTAGTTCCAGTTACCTGGTAGTTCTAGATACCCGGTAGTTCTAGATACCCAGTAGTTCTAGACATCTGGTAGTTCCAGTTACCTGGTAGTTCTAGATACCTGGTAGTTCTAGATACCTGGTAGTTTCTTGATATGTTAACTAAAGTTTTCTACTTTTATACGCGTCAGAAGCTCTGAAGTAATATGGAATACAGAAACAAGTATAATATTCACTTCGAATGTGTTGATACTCTGAACTATTATGAGTAGCAATTGCTGAATGCGTTTTTCTCCTATTATTCCTTTTCGTTAGACAATTTAATCATCGTGTGATGAGTAAAATGTATTTATTTATCATTAGCATTTATTTATTCTACTAGCCTACAGTTGGTTGGTCGGTCGGCTGTTTGTTTGTTGTTAAGGACAAAACTACACAATGGGCTCTCTGAATTCTGCCCATCCACAAAGATCAAAACCCGAATTTTACTGGTGAGCCATTTGGGGGGTATCTTTCCCGTGTAGACTCGTATAGTCTATAGTTCGATATATTAATATCAAAATCTGTTATTCCATGTTTTAGTGTTTTAGCAAAATAATCATTTATTTAAACTAAAATTTATTCTCACGTATCATCTAGTTTGTTCTTTAATAAAATAAAAAGTTGATTTAAACCAAGTATAAGCCCACATAAAAAATCCGTTTGAAAATGAGTGTTTTAGAAGCACCAACATGATACATTCGTGGCTGTTCTTCATGTCTTCCCAATCTGTACGAATTTTTTACTGATACTTTTGGGGGAGCCACTATTAATTACGGTGTTGATGCACAAATATTATATGGAACATGCTTGTTTTGTGCTGTCTTTAAAATGTTTGTTTGTTGCTAAGCACAAAGCTACAGAATGAGCTATCTGTGCTGTGCCCACCTTGGATATCGAAACCCGATTTTTACCGTTATAAGCCTTCAGTTTTACCACTGAGCCAATGAGAAACTCTTTAAAAGGAGACAAATATTTCGTATGTTCAAAACATATAAACCAATAAAAAATCTCAAAGCATACGTTTTTTTGTTGTCTTTGTTTATTGATCTTATATTATGGTAGACATAGGACTGAACTCTTATCCTTTGTCTCTGTATGCGACAGTCAGGATATGATAAGCTTTAATGCATTGTAACATGACATTTTGTGAATAACAACTGATTCTTTGTGTTTGTAATGTAAGTTTAATAATGTCAATACCATTGTTTAACTCTCGTTCAAATGCCAGTAAGGGACTCGTAGTCCGTGTGTGACACGAGCAGGCGAAAACCTCCAGTTTTGATGCTTCTTAGGTGTCGAAAAACATTTACACTCACAATTTTAACGACACACAAATGGACACTGAATCGTCTTCTATAGCTAAAACAATAGCACTTCAGGGAGTAATTTTGAGAACAGTGGATCGTTTTGTAGAGGGAGCATTTCAACAGTCTAGGGCGGGAAATTCGTGGTTCTCCATACAAGAGATATTTACGATATAGTTGATAATATATGAAAGTGCGAAAAAACCTAACTACCGTCCTTCGTGAAGAAGAAGAAATGAATTTAGAGAATCTTATCACAACAAGAACACATGTTAACGACACCTCTTAATAAACTGATGTTTGCATTTAAAAAAATGCTAATATCATTAAAATGAACCTCGGAAAAAGCTTTTTACAACGAGACCATCAGGAAAATAGGCCTCAGCGGCTAGATAACGGGATAACGCTCAACAGGTACATTCGGTGATAATACATCTTGTAAAAAAATCGATGTTACGCTCGATAACTAAATCGTTCAATTATCAACTATTTCTGAATGTTTATATAAATATAATAGTACTGTCTACTGTATGTCCATGTAATTAATTCGCAGGATGTTGATGGATCTTCACCAAAGTTGGTATGGTGGTTCATTATATCCATGCATTTTGCGGTTTTTATGGGCGTTTATGCGTGTTTTTTTTTACCACTACTTCACCTCCTACGGATGGATCTTCATCCAATTTGGCATGAAGATTTATTGGGTCCATGGGGAGAGACATACACATTTTTAGTTTTGAATTTTGCGTTTTGCGGTTTCAATGGGCGTTTTTGTGTTTTTTACAAATAAATATAAAGGGAGCAGTTTTCACTTATCATAAATTTACATAACTTTCGTCCAGGGGAAGGGTATTCTAGTTAGTATTAGATAAAGCTAAAACGTATGGGAATAAATATATATGTATCTACATACCGTTCATATTATTAATTTAAACCTAACGTTAATACGAAACAACAGAATAAAATTCAAACGGATTCATTAACACCATTAACAGTTCTTGTAGTAGATTAAATGAATTTATAAAAAAAAATGTATGTTCAAATATATAATATATAATGATATCATATATTTATATAATATAGAAAACATAGATAAAATATGTATTGATACAATTGCACTTAAAATCAGTTCGAGGAACTTTTAATAACGATAAAAGACATTTGTTATTTTATTCGCGAAATAATTAAAATACTCCCAAAATTGATCGTTAGGTGTCTTCAACAACAAGTTTCAAAACATTTGTCGTGGCTAAAGTAGTTAGAATTACAATGAGAAGGACGCGGCATGGCCAAGACGATTGGGGCGCTCGATCCGCAATCTGAGGATCGTGGGTTCGAATCCCCGTCCCTCCAAACATGCTCGCCCTTTCAGGCGTGGGGGCGTTATAATGTGACGTTCAATCCCACTATTCGTTGGTAAAAGAGTAGCCCAAGAGTTGGCGGTGGGTGGGGATGACTAGCTGCCTTCCCTCTAGTCTTACACTGCTAAGTTAAGGATGGCTAGCACAGATAGCCCTCGTGTAGCTTTGCGCGAAATTCAAAACAAACAAACAAATACAACGAGAGGAAACCGTCAACATAAAACGGACATAGCCCTGAAAAGGAAAGTTATAATAGAATTCAAACAATCAAACCAGCCAACCCAAACCCAAGAAGACAATATAATATAACAACAGTACAGGGTGGAGGAAGAGGTCTACTAGAACCTAACCATCCCAGGTCGCAAAAGATCTAAATCCTGATTATTGATCCAGAGAAAGAGAGAGCAAATTGTCCGTAGCAAATTTCAAACGAAAATTTGTAAATAGAAGAGAAAGCAGTTGTTTTTAACGATAGTGATGTTGAAACTAATGAATACATTTTTTTTTTATTTTACAGAACCAAAACCACAACTTAACACTTTTCTCTAGTATTTGAAAGCAAGAAAATTTGAAAAGACCAAATATTTCGAAGTACACATTTCTTTTGGGGCAAGCTGCTTCTGTTTTTAAGCACGAATTTAAAGTAACACCGTTGCGGGTTTATAAATGAAAAAACAAAAACAAAAAAAAACAACAACCAATAAACGCATCATTATATTGTCACCGTCACAAGGTACCAGAGACAATGAATGCCTTTCGTTCGTTACCAGAACTCACCAAGAAGCTCAACCATAGTGTGACGTTTAAAATACTGACTGTTGCTAAGCGATTACAAGATTAAAACTAAATATTCCTGAAGACCAAAACTGGTGAAGCGTGCAAATGTTTAGGCCAAAATTCTCCATTTCATTACATCTTTTAGCATAAACAACGCAATGAGATAGAACCCTCTGTTACATTCTTTACATAAACAATACAGTAACATAGAACCCTTTGTTACTTACTATACGTAAACAACACAGTGAGATAGAACCCTCTGTTACATCCTTTAGATAAACAATACAGTGAGATAGAACCCTCTGTTACATCCTTTATACAAACAACACAGTGAGTTAGAACCCTCTCTTACATCCTTTACATAAACAATACAGTGAGATAGAACCCTCTGTTACATACTATACGTAAACAACACAGTGAGATAGAACCCTCTGTTACATCCTTTATATAAACAACACAGTGAGATAGAACCCTCTCTTACATCCTTTA
>NW_013667102.1:143826-145700 GCF_000517525.1 Limulus polyphemus
TTCTTTACATAAACAATACAGTGAGATAGAACCCTCTCTTACATCCTTTATATAAACAACACAGTGAGATAGAACCCTCTGTTACATCCTTTATATAAACAACACAGTGAGATAGAACCCTCTCTTACATCCTTTATATAAACAACACAGTGAGATAGAACCCTCTGTTACATCCTTTATACAAACAACACAGTGAGTTAGAACCCTCTTTTAAGCACCGATATTGGCAACACGGGCGCATTCACATGTATGAGAAGGGAAAGGTGATTAATTAGTAACATTAATGAGAGGAGAGGCACCAAATCACATGACCGAAAGGTAGAGTTACAGAAGGTGTACTGGCTCAATTAATACAGCATTATCTACAAGTATTTCTGAGCTTACTAAATTAGTCCACTTTCACTTGCTATTGCTTAGAATAAGCCCGTTACAGAGATTGAAGGGAATGTCGCGAATCTCGAAGGTAGAGAAGAATTCTTAGATGTCAAAGCAAGGCTGTTGAATTCATAAAGTTGCTTCTAGTAACTTAATAATAGTGTTAAATAATAGGCTTATTTAAATTTGATCTGCGAAGAGCGCGGTTATCTTACTGTATGCACAGTCCCGTTAAAAACAATGAGCCATGTTTTTAAATAAACCCCCTCACCCCTTGATGACTCAGCGGTAAGTCAATGGGCTTATAAAGCTATAAATTGGGTTTCGATAGGTGGGCAGATCACACCTAGCCCATTGTGTAGCTTTGTGCGTTACAACAAACAAACACACAAATGTTGAAAATCTATCGAAAGTTGCTGATGGTTTGTTTCTTTAGTTCATTTTAGAAGAATGTAAAATTTGAGAAGTTCAGTAATCAATAATTCTCTTTTTTTATTATTTAAAAATCATTATTTTCTATAAAATGAAGATTATGTTTTTTGAAATAAAGTACACACTAATTTAAAACAAAGAGTGCTATAGAAACAATGCATGGTTTGCCAACATACACAGCCTGATTTTGTCTAACGCATCATTTACGTGAGTGATTTTGAAAGTATAAGATCCCACTACTGCATCTTTTATCATAACCAACACAGCGAGATAGAACCCTCTGTTGCATCCTTTATCATAACCAACATAATGAGATAGAACCTTCTGTTGCTATCATTACCAACATAGTGAGATAGAACCCTCTGTTGCATCGTTTATCATAACCAACATAGTGAGATAGAACCCTCTGTTGCATCGTTTATCATAACCAACATAGTGAGATAGAACCTTCTGTTGCTATCATTACCAACATAGTGACATAGAACCCTCTGTTGCATCGTTTATCATAACCAACATAGTGAGATACAACCCACTACTTCATCTTTTATCATAACCAACATAGTGAGATAGAACCCTCTGTTGCTATCATTAATCATCGTTTATCATAACCAACATAGTGAGATAGAACCCTCTGTTGCATCGTTTATCATAACCAACATAGTGAGATACAACCCACTACTTCATCTTTTATCATAACCAACACAGTGGGATAGAACCCTTTACTGCATCTTTTATCATAACCAACACAGTGGGATAGAACCCACTATTGGTTATGATAAAAGATGCAACGCAGAGAGATAGAAGCCACTACTGCATATTTTATCATAACCAACACAGTGAGATAGAACCAACTACTGCATCTTTTATCATAACCAACACAGTGGGATAGAACCCACTATTGGTTATTTTATCATAACCAACGCAGAGAGATAGAAGCCACTACTGCATATTTTATCATAACCAACACAGTGAGATAGAACCAACTACTGCATCTTTTATCATAACCAACACAGTGAGATAGAACCAACTACTGCATCTTTTATCATAACCAATACAGTTAGATAGAA
>NW_013667102.1:146129-159707 GCF_000517525.1 Limulus polyphemus
AAACCTGTGTTACATCCTTTCACATAAACAACACGTGAAATAGAACCCTCTGTTGTACCCTTCACCATAAACAACACTGTGAGATAGAAACCTGTGTTACATCCTTTCACATAAACAACACGTGAAATAGAACCCTTGGTTGCATCCTTCACCATAAATAACACTGTTGGATAGAAACCTCTGTTACATCCTTTACATAAACAACATTTTGAGATAGAACCCTCTGTTACATCCTTTCACATAAACAACACGTGAAATAGAACCCTTGGTTGCATCCTTCACCATAAATAACACTGTTGGATAGAAACCTCTGTTACATCCTTTACATAAACAACATTTTGAGATAGAACCCTCTGTTACATCCTTTCACATAACAACACAGTGATATAGAACCCTCTGTTGCATCCTTTCACACAACAACACAGTGATATAGAACCCTCTGTTGCATTCTTTATCAAAAACAACACAGTGAGATGGAAACCCCAAGTGGGTCAGCGATGAGGGTTTTGTTGTTGTTGTTGTTTTACTTACAACGCTAAAATCCGTGGTTCGATTACCCCCGGTGGACACGACAGATCGCTCCATGTGGCTTTTCTCTAAAACAAACAAACCTAGAATGAAAAAAGAAGTATTTAGTACATAACATTCTCGCATTATCAGCACTAAGCAAGATCGTGAAATCAGCAAAGACCTATCAAATATACGTCAAAAACATTCAAAATTAAAATTTATTTTTATTTTTATACGAGTTATAAGACGAATTGCTTTGTAGAAACAGCACGCTTTCCTTATAATTAAGTTTAGAAGAAAATTTACAGTGAAATTATATGCATTTGTGACATGTGTCTAGAAAATGACTTTTATAAAAGGTATACCAGTAGCATTTGTTTGGATATTCCGTTCTGTGGTACAGCACTCTCAAAAATCAATGATTCAAACACTGGTTTAACTCAGATCAATATTAGATCCAGAATAAATTTTAAGATCAATAATTCTACTAGCATTGACTAAAATATCAAGGTTTCATTCAGTGAAAGCTCGCTTCTAAAGTATCTAAAAACAAACAAGGTTTATGCAGGTTAGATTTGCTTTGGATTTTTTCAGAACTGCTTATGATTTTCCTAGAATAATCATTTGAAAGGATAGATAAGAGATCAAAATGAACCAAATTTTCACCATTAATTATCTGACTAAAACAACCGTTTCTCCTCAACCATGAACGATTCTCTTCGCTAAAATGAAAGGATAGATAAGTGATCAAAATGAGCCAAATTTTCACCATTAATTATCTGACTAAAACAACCGTTTTTGCTCAACCATGAACGATTCTCTTCACTAAAATGAAAGGATAGATAAGTGATCAAAATGAGCCAAATTTTCACCATTAATTATCTGACTAAAACAACCGTTTCTGCTCAACCATGAACGATTCTCTTCACTAAAATGAAAGGATAGATAAGTGATCAAAATGAACCAAATTTTCACCATTTAGCATGTAATTTCTGACGTCTTCTGTGGGAAGAATACCCTTAGACCCATTTACATTTGTGAGCGGTTTCAGCAAGGAAACGGTTTGGTTTCACTACTTGGAAAAACAGTGCCGCACGACTGAGTACATTTCACAGTGGCTTCGATTAGTAAGACCACAAAAACCCCAATCTGTCTAATACAAATGTTTAAAAAATGAACAACACTTAACCATAGCAGAAATATCTTGAAAACCCTTGAATACTTGTCTTGTCAAGCATTGATTATACTTCAGATTGTGTGATGTTACTCAGACTAAACTAATGAATAATTTATTCTTTGTATGAAACGTTGTTCCAGATTTTTCGCGCAAAACTGCATAAAGAATAGTCGTTTTTAATTTTGAATTCATACACTATAGGAAAGGCAGATGGTCAACAAAACCCGCCGACACCTTTTGGGCTACTTTTATCTGACCGACAAGATTTGACAAGAACATTTTATTGTATTATTCACTTTACTGGAGGTAAATTAAAATAAGCAATAAGATATTTATTGTTATTTTGTGTTGTTGTCTTTTCCACAATCAGAACATTACAATTGAACATTATTTTACATTTATGTCTGATAAAGATTTAGCTTTCGGGTAAACACTATGATGATATATAGTCTTAATTAAAGCATATATATATATAAATATAACATATTTGAAAATCAAAAACAAATATAGCTGAAGATTATTCGTCGGTTTGATATTGAGAGCTGACTTTAAACTATAATGAAAGATGGTTTCTTTAATAGACGACAATCCTGTATTGTCCCCTAGTGGGACAGTGGTAAGTTTACGAATTTACAATGCTAAAATCCGGGGTTTTATTCCCCGTGACGGGCACAGCAGAGAACTCAATGTCGCTTTGCTCTAAAACAAACAAATACTCTCGTTTTATCAGCACTACACAGAATCACGAAATTAACCTTTCTGTGTTCCAGGTCGCAATCTTTAGTTTTTATTTGTCTATTTGTTTTACCGCAAAGCCATACAATACGTTGTCTGCGCTCTGTCCACACTGGGGAATCAAACCCCGGATTTTAACATTATAAGTCAGTAAGGAGTGAAGAGTTTTAGATCATTCGTTATACCATGTAGTGGATGTTCTCTTATAGATGTATATTCCACACCAAAAACAATGTCAAAGGAAGTTATATCAGAGGTTTTGTTGCTTGCGAAGTTTGGTTTCACAACGAAATCAAAAAGAAATGGTTCACACGAATTTCGGGCTAAAACACAAGTCTGAAGAACATTCGTGGAAAAACCAGACTTCATCATTTTTTTAAAGTTTAGTTGTGTTTTAAACTCAATATATAATAAGCTTCAATAAACAGAAGAAGAATAAACAGGGGAAATTCAAACCTGTTGAATTACACGAAAGAAAAGGGGTAATTCGCATTCAGGAAGGTTTTTATAACATGAATTATTAACGAATGAACATGAAAATTCATTTTTTTAAATAATACTTGCGGCAGTAGAAATCCTCAAAAAGTATTATCAATCCAATCACACGCTGTCTATATCAAAATGCTAATTATTTTCGTTCTGGAAACTATTAAGTATGAAATATTAAATAGAAAGTACAACCAGGTTTTTGACAAGCCCAAATATATATGTATGTACGGATATATATATTTACTACAAGTATATATATATATATATTGTGTATATTTACACAAGTATACGTGTATGTGGACAAGTATATATATATATATATATATATATATATATCAATTACTATTTCTTAGTACTTGATCTAACAAGAAAAACACCCTTTTGTTCTTCAAAAATCTAACAGCACGTTCAATATGTAGAAAACAATTCACATGTTTTGGTTTGAAAACGACAAAAGGCACCATTAACATATCTGAGATACAATAATAATCTAAGTTCTCGCAGTTATTGTTTTAAACAATGCTCATAATAGAGAAATGACTCTGATAAATTTGTGAATCGTATATGTATCCGTTACGCTTAACGTGAGGCTATTATTGATTTGTTTGTTTGAATTTATGCACAAAGCTATACAATGGGCTATCTGTGCTCTGCCCACCACGGGTATCGAAACCCAGTTTCTAGCGTTGTAAGTCCGCAGACATACCGCTGTGCCACTGGGAGGCTATTATTGACTTATAATTGTTCGTGTGAATATTATATTTAATAAGACAATCTTTTTTTTTTAGTCTTTTTTTTGGGGGGAGGAGATTTAGGAAGACAGCAGAAGATAATATAAAGTAACCTAACCCCACAAGCTTTATTATGCGCGTCTTCAAAAAAAGCATATTATATTTATATATATAATATGCATTTCTAAGATCTAATAAAAAATCTTTATATTAGAATTTTTCTTTGAATAGTAAGACCAAAATTCCAGGTTTTGTAATAACAACATATTTTAGAGAAGACTTGATTGTTTTAAAGTTATCACTTCTTCTTTAAAAAGACTAGCCTAACTGATTTTAGATATATCAGAATAAAAGCTAAATCAGAATTAAAAGCTTAAGTTATGACGTTTCAATACTCCTGCCATCTAGTGAGTAAATATTATGATAATAAAAAAACTATATTTATACTGTATCATATGCTGTAAGTTTTACGCATGCATGTATAGATCGCATTTCTCATAAGCAGCTACATTTAACGTATTTTCATACGGTTGCTGTTATATATATGTATATAAACACATATGCACATTTTAAAACTAAAATCGAGCAACAGGAAAAAAAATTAGGGTTATACCAATTGTACAAAACTAACAATGATATTATCGTAAAAGTAAATGCTTGTGTCGGGTATTTTCATAAGGTGTAATATTGGTATGTTGTGCTAATTTAGTTTATTGCACTGTACTATCAGTACGATGTATCGTGCTTGTATGGATTACCGCCATGTTTCCATTACTGGACGTGGAAAAGTTTACCCTCGGGTAAATGGACTTGTTCAATATTCAATTTGAAGTAACTGCGATTTATTAAGATAACTGAGTTTCATCACTAGGGTTACTAAATATAGTTCTAATTTAGTATCACGATATATTACTACCAGTGTGTGGAAACGGTTCTTCTTAGGTGTTTCAGACCATGTTCACATCCCGCCATGGAAGCATAACTCAGGACCTGGGTCTCAACTTCTTTCCCTTTTCCTTTTGCATATTTAAGTAGTTTTTTCACGTGCGTTCAATAGAGACAGGATATCCATAACACTTTTTGGATGGCATTATAACAGTACCTGTTTTTTAGAATTATACATTTAATAGGTTTCTACACTGATGTGACTTTGATTTTTATTTTATTCTTCCTGTAGTATTAGTAGTTGAATCAATTTATGTATTCAACATCATCGTGAGGTTCTGGTTTGATACTTGGTCTGGGTTAAACGAGATGAAACTGGAATACTCTTATTTGGCCAATTATGACGTCAACTAAAACTGATAGCTGGCCAATGCTGTCAGGGAACAGAAGTCTTGAGGTGACAATGTCCACTGAACAAAGAAAGCAAGTTAACATTCTGAATATAATCATATTTTCTTTATCCAATCCTTCACTAGTTCAGCTACGGAGAATACTTATGTTAAAATAAGTCTAGAATATATTCGTGTTTAGTATTGTGGTATTCTATCTTGCAGGAAGGAGGATTACAAGATCAAACTTTCTTTAGGAAGTTAAGAACGGACTGTCGACTCGTTCTTTACGAGTCTACGCACTATTTTCTGATTTAGTCAATTAAAATAAAGACTTAGGTTCTCTTTTTCAAGCATGTCCAGATTCATTTTTTTTACTCAAAGGAGAGAAATCATTCAAACTCGATCATAAAAATCCTGAGCCAACGCTGCCGTTAATGGGGAAATCATCTAGCTAATACTTGTAGGGAATTTGGTTTTAACTGAAAATACCACAAGTTGACTTATAATTGATGTTGTGTCTATTTCAACGTTCGATTTATATATCTTTGTACGCAGATAACTAAAATCTCAGATTTCATCTCGAAGCATGTCCTCTATCTAAAGCTCAATGTTATGACCATGAAACTTCTAAAGTTGAGTCAAATCGTAAACATGAAATCTCCTCAAAATGTAATTTTAATAATAAATTAGCTCAAAGTAAGATGGTTATTATTTTCTCTAAGATAGAAAACGTCGAATCGATGACGGTACAACAGAAACGAGACACTGTTTATCCAAGAAATGATCAGTAACGATGTTTTTTTATGTCTGTACCATACGTCACGTAATCTCGTCTTCGCGTATTCTCTTTCCTTAACCATTAATGCGGCTCGCAATCTGAGAGTCGCGGGTTCGAATCCCCGTCACACCAAATATGCTTGCTCTTTCGGCCGTGGGGGCGTTATAATGTGACAGTCACTCGAACTATTCGTTGGTGAAAGAGTAGCCCAAGAGTTAGCGGTGGGTGGTGATGACTAGCTGCCTTCCCTCTAGTCTTACACTGCTAAATTAGGAACGGCTAGCGCAGATAGCCCTCGTGTTGCTTTGCGCGAAATTCAAAAACAAACAGTAACCATCAATGAGGTGAATGTTTTTGTTTTAGAAAATTTCTTGATCATCAACACAGTCTGAAATAGTAGATCATCAGAGAGGTATAGTAGGTCTGATAATCCATTGAACTCCAAAAAATTATATTATTAAACAAATTAAAAGTGCGTTTAGGTGCTAAAATGATAAAATGAAATAAGTCAAGATTTTTGTTATAACGTTACCGTGCTGAATCGTGACTTTTAATTTCAAGTATAATATATAGATAAACAATGTATACTTTCATTTTAAGATATATCAAACTCTTCGTAAAGACAGAAAAGAACATTTCTTTAATGTAAAATAAAATAACGACCTATATCTACAGAATGTATCTTTATTGGCTCAATATTTCTTATTACAGGTTCTTCAGGAGGTATCGATAACCCATAGGTTAAGTGAACCTACTGGATAAGTGAACTTGTAGGTTACCGTTAGCTCCTTACGAAGTTCTAACAGTGAAATATTGAGCCAGTAAAGATACGTTTTGGAGATATAGGTCGTTATTTTATTTTCACTGATAAAGTTTATCGTAATAAACTCCAGTTTGCGTTAATCAAAGTTAAGAACAAAACAGAACACTCTTTGTATGGTTACTAATTGCCTTTAAAATATATTGTTTGTTCCTAAATGCAGAACTACACCTATCTGTGCTCTGCCCACCGCGGGTATTAAATCTTGATTTCTAGCGATATAAGCTCTCAAACTTACCGCTGAGTTTCCTGGCGCTAAAGTATGATAAAGTTATAGTTGCAGCTATTTTCAACAAACCCCATATTTTAGCATTTCAACTCCGTAAACTTACAACTGACACCCTGGAGTAAAGACGATACCCAGGTAGGTCAGCAGTAAGTTTACGGACTTACAAGGCTAAAGTCTGTTAAACAACAACAAACAATTGAAACAAATTCCTTTTTTTTTGAGGAACCATCAAAACCAAAAGTGTTGAATTATGTGATGTAAACTCAGATATTATCCCTAAAAACCTGAGCAAGATAAAAGAAGTAAAAAAAAATCTGTGTATTTCTTTAAAGGGCACAAACACTAAATCCTGAAGCTTTGGTTATCCTGTTTAAACATCTCTGTAGAGAATAGGCTTCAATATCTTACGATTATTTTATTCCTTTTTTTTAAGACTACAAAACCTCAAATAACCTCACATACTTTGGGCGTGAAGACTGGGAGATTTAACAACACCCATGGAATTTAGTGTCCCACAAATACCTTATATACTCGAAAATGCATGAAATCCTACTTTATATTCATGAAAATCTTTATTTTACAACGTGCGCCATTTTGTAATTTTATTTTTGCATACATTCTTCTCAGGAATAAGCATTTTGATGTTCAGACAAGCAATGATAAAGATAATACATTTTTAGTATATTTAACTTTAAATCACACACACACACACCTTTCATTGTATCGATATTTAATTTAATTGTTTAAATCATGGTGCAATACCTATTGTACTTCGCAATTAAGCAGTTAAACTCCATGTGGTGGTCTGAAATCATTTGTTTGCCCTTAACAAATCAGCCTCTGTTTTGTGTATATTCAGTACATAATGTGTTTAGTTACGTTCACGCTTCGTTAATTTCACATGTTAGAGAATACAAACTATGTAACAGCTGTAGACATTTAATGACGCTTACCTAACGGATTATAGAACTGTCAATGATGCAACAAGTTGACTCGACTCCTGATGACAGCGACGAAAGATAATGGTTGTATTTCGTCATTAGTTAAGTTTCTCTTTGTGGAAAATAGTCTCTTACAATTCGGACCAACATTTGCATATCATCAACCAGCGGATGTGAATGACTTCTTATTGCAATTAATACTGAACTTATAAACAACCAGCGGATGTGAATGACTTCCTATTGCAGTTAATACTGAACTTATAAACAACCAGCGGATGTGAATGACTTCCTGTTGCAGTTAATACTGAACTTATAAATAGCATCACTATAAAGGATGTTGAATTCTATCAACAATTTATTCCAAAATTATAACCACAATTCTTACGAAAACCATTCCTTGGGGCCGGATTAACGTGATGACAAAGGTGTGCAGTTGTCCTGGACGCCGGATTAACGTGATGACAAAGGTGTGCAGTTGCCCTGGGCGCCGTATTAACGTGATGACAAAGGTATGCAGTTGCCCAGGGCGCCGGATTAACGTGATGACACAGGTGTACAATTGCCCTGGACGAAAGAATGGGGCTTTCGGACAAAGAGAAAAATAATAAATAATAATGATCGATCCTTCATTCATAAACATATGTCTGCAACTTTGTCACTATGACAACACCAATTTTATTCGTTTGATATAAAGCTATTATTTTGCAATTTTTCATAAACACGTTCTCACGGCTTGATATTTTACAAATATATGCTCGATCGTTTAACAAATAAATTTGTTGTTCTTCTTTTACATTTAATTAGTATTCTGTATACTATCTACCCATCGATTCAAATCCAGGATGCTTCATAAAAGGACTGTATAATTTGTATTGCTTTTCTGTGAAGACGTTTTGTGCTGGTGGTTTGTGTTGAGCTTCAGAAACTATATTTTAAAAATTCGTTACAAGTAAATCTATACAAATTAATTCCGTGTCGTATGACGTGGAGGCTCAAAATATTAAGCCGTGAAGATCCCACTAAAAGATTCGCTCCGGTCCCTCCATCCCTCAAATCCTTAATCCGGCTTTGCAACTTCCAGGATGAAGTAAACATTTTTGTTGTTGATGTTTTTTTAAAAAAAGATTATATTGTCCATCTATTACCGAACACCAGTGCTTCTTTTAATCTGTTATAGTAAGACTGTGTTAGAGGATCTTTAGAACGCTCCAACCTCGTAGAATTACACAAAATAGTTGATCTTCCATTAGAGTTGGTCTTACATGGAGCTGGTTTTCCATCTTCAGCTTTCGACAGAGCATTTTAATCTTTTCGCAAGAACAGACACAGTGTGAAGCCACTTTGACTTATTAAATAGGTGACTTCAAAAAAATAAAAATACATTTCTCTAAATAGTTAAGTATTTGTATTTTGCTGAAGATTATTTTTAGTTTTTGGTTATTCAGTGAAACATAAGTGTATATTTTACTTAGGGTAAAATAGGTTTCGATTGAAGTGTTAGATTATTTGTGTTTAACCTGCATTTCAACAATAATCGATTTTTCTGAATTGTAGCTTAACTTGTATTAGGAATACGTACTATATTCATAGCTCAAATATTTTCAGTTGTTTTTACTGTCTTTCAAAATCAATAAAAAGTGATCAATATTTGGACAGGGTGGATCACAATTACGTAATCATTCACTACAGCACAATTCAATAACGTTCCATATAAACTTACTATTTTCAAGACAAAAGAGCAAGCTAACATGCTCGCCCTTTCAGCCGTGGGGGCGTTATAATATGACGGTCAATCCCACTATTCGTTGGTAAAAGAGTAGTCCAAGAGTTGGCGGTCGGTGGTGATGACTAGCTGCCTTCCCTCTAGTCTTACACTGCTAAATTAGGGACGGCTAGCGCAGATAGCCCTCGTGTAGCTTTGCGCGAAATTCAAAACAAACAAACAATACAAAGAACTTGAGGGAAACCTGGGTTGGTACTACAGTCTCTCTGAATTTCGTTTGTTGCTTTGGTTCAAGTTGTGTCAAAAACCAAATATTAGAGGGGAAATAAGCAGTACTAAATTATAAGTGCATTTCGTGTCACGAAGATAAGACCAATAAAAGATTCAATATTTTATAAACAGTTTCAGAAGAAACCAGAATGGCATACTTTATATTTTCTTTTCCAATTCCCGATTAGTTAGAAGACAATAACAAAATTATTATTTTTGTACAAAATTTTCTCTTCATCGAAAAATGAAAACTGTTCTATCAGACATCACTTGGGATTCAATCTGTACATCTCGTTGTGCAGATGTTAAATATTGTTCCTTCTTAGCAACTGAGTCTTATTGTAAAACATTCTCTTTTCTCAAATGTCTTCTCGTTTTACATTTTTTTCTTCTATATATACACTAACGTCTACAAACTTTTTTTCTCATCTTATCAGGTTTCATTACACCAGCAAGGATGAAAGTAAGAAACCAGAGGATGAGGTTAATACCCTGTTACGGTGATGTGTATTTGTATATTTTACCAATCGGAAGAGCTGAAGGAAATACTCAGCTTAGCTAGAACATAATCTCGGTGCTATTTTAAAGGCTGTGCGTGTTTTGTGTAAGGAGGAGCTACTGGGATTCACATGCTTATAGTTCTGGGCTTGCGCTGAGATAACTGGAAACCTTGGACGTACTCTTGGAACGTAAATGACAGAGGACATGGTCGCCTATTTTTATATTCTTTTTTGCTCTCGTACATTTTACTAGAATATTCAAGAGATATTAACTGTTTCAGTTTTTTTCCATCGTGTTTTCGACGTTATTGCAAACGCAGAGAGACAGTGCGTTGATTGTGTTGATAGATTAACTTAACTGTGCTTGTTACTGAAATAAGAATAAGAAACATTAGTTTATTTTACACCAGCAATTTTCTGTCCTGCTTGTTCTCAGTCAAAATCATTATCATTTTCAAACGTGTTTATGTTCAAATTAAATCGTTGCAATTTTCCACCCTGTTTGTGTTCAATCGAAATAACTATCTGTTTTAAAATGTCTAGCTCGAGAAAGATCATACATCATAATCCTCCGAGGGTATTGAGCCCTAATTTGTAGTGTTATATGTCCTCAAGCTTATCACTGCACCATCGGGGTAGCCTATTTCTCACGTATAATGAATTTGCTATCTATCTGTTTCTTTCTCTATCAGGTGATTGACTACCTTTCAGTCTTTACATTATCTTCCCGAAGCAAGAGTTGAAACGTTTTAAAGAGCCAATACATGTAACTCGAGTTGAAGGACAGAATGTCAAATAATCCTTTAACCACTGTTAGTGAATTTTCTCACTTGACGGTAAAATGTTTGAGAGAGAGTATACTACTCATTTGAACGTTATGTTGTGCATAACACGTTCATGTTTAGTACATACAATGATCTATCGAAAATATATACAGTCGCTTGTCTTTTATATTCGATTAATCTTCTCTTTTGACCAGTATGATACCTGGCCAATCAAGTGACAGTTCAAAAATCTTATATATTTTGCGAACCGTGGTGTCTGTCCGGTCGTTCTTCTATCTCCCGTTTACGGAATCCGCTTCCCGCGCTGCGTCTGAAAAGCTGCGCACGCAGGCAAAGCTCAACATTCACTTTTGAAATGACGGGAGAACAGGCATGAATAATGTTAATGCCAAATTTTATTTCGCAAGCAGAATATTCTACACTAACTTGTTAGGAATTAATCACATTATCGTTCAAATTTCAAAATGTAACGCAAATTATAGAATAAAAATGTAGATTTACCGTATGTTGTTGTTGCGTGGCTCTTAGCGTGACTGAAATGTTCAAAAATTACTTTTCGCGGTGGGCGGTAAACGTAGCTCAGAGCTTTGGCTCTGAGTGAAACCAAGAGTGCAACACAATTAACCTTTTTAAAGTCCATGAAATAATTTAAATTGACAGATTAACTTAAACTTTACCCGGCACTGGGGACGGGTACTTTTGCTTGTACTGAATATGTTGAAATTCTAACAGTGAAAATTAGATAGTATTGTTGATACTTGCATTATTATTATTATTGCATAAAAATGGTTAAAATAAATCTCAGTAATGTTTACATAATCTGCTTTGATGAACATAATATTGTTCAAGTGAAAACTTATGCAAACGTACACAGAACACAATTAGGCTTATGCACTAGGATCGTGAGATTGCGTGGAAAAAAAGAGAGAAATAAGCTTTTTTGCGTGATGGAAAGTTCTGTTATAGTGAAGCGGCCCCGGAAATTGATTTGTTTGATCATTCATCTACTTCAGAAACGACAGAGTCGGTTCAATAAAAAACTGTTTTATCGAATAAAAGTAAAAATATGCTACTCTAATGTTATACCGACAATCTAAAATTTTGATGATGAAAAATAATTTTATTACACAAAAACGAACACTGATTTGTTTGTTTGTAATTAATCACAAAGCTATACAGCGAGCTATCTGTGCCCTGCCCACCACAGGTATCGAAACCCGCTGTGCTATTGAGGAGTACGAATACTGAAACAGGCCAAAACCATAGCTATGTTAAATCTATAGCTGTATGATATTCCAACACCTGCAATTTTTAGGATTTGATCTCGATTTTAACTAAATGACGAAAAAACATTAGTTGTGTTATTAACTGACCTAAAAGGTTAATCGTATAGATAATTCTATAAGACGTCCTGTAAGTGATCTAAAGGGTTAGACCTGGAAGTAATCTTATAATATGTTATTTAACTGATCTTAAAAAGTTAATCCTATAAGACGTCCTGTAACTGATTTAAAGGGTTAGCCCTGGAAAGTAATCTTATAATACGTTCTTTAACTGATCTTAAAAAGTTAATCCTTTAGATAATCCTATAAGACGTCCTGTAACTGATTTAAAGGGTTAGCCCTGAAAGTAATCTTATAATACGTTCTTTAACTGATTTTAAAAGTTAATCCTGTAGGTAATCCTTTAAGAAGTCTCTAACAGTTAACCCTGTAAGAATCTTATCAGACAATCTTTAACTACTCATTTAAGTACACAATCTAAATGTTAACCCTGTAAGAATCTTATCAGACAACTTTTAACTACTCATTTAACTACAGAATCTTTAAGTGAGCGAAAAAAAACGTATGTCTTAAATACCACAACGCGTGTTAAAAAGCTACCTGTGTAGGAGTAACTAAAGTTTACGTGACCAAAGTTTCTAGTATATTTTATATCACGCATTCTAACTTATTATTATTCAAGAAAACCAATTTTAGTTTATTAAAAAAAAGCAAACACTTATACGCAAAAAACTAGGGGTGATTGATCAACCTGAACGTTCGTGACTGCCGGGTTCATGATTAACTATATCAACGTGACTAGGAAAACGTTTTCTTGCTCACCTACTTAGAATGGTTTATTAGCTGTAGTCAAACAGTCTTTATAAAATCCAATAGCTCGCTAAAACTGAATCATACGCATGTTAAGGATATGTCTATTATAATCTGTAGGATAACATTCATAACCATTTCCTGGTCAAAACGAATATTTCGTTTTTGTTATTATTAAGGCTATAGTTGTATTTCAGTTACTAGGCCTAGAAAGTAAGATAACTCACAACGAGAAATAGATTTTTTCTTTGCTAGCTGTACAACTGTAACCTAAAAGCACTGAATAATAAAGTTTTTTTACTTCCTGGTTTGAAACATATTGAATTAAAGAAACTGTCACCTGGTGGTTCAGCAGTAAGTATAGCTTTATAATTAATAACAAACAAACAAACTCGAACTGGTGTATTTAAGTGTTTCACATTCACAAAAAAAGAAACCTATCATTCTATAGGTATTTGAAGAGCTACAGAATGATAGGTTTCTTTTTTGTGAGTGCAAAACACTTAAATACACCAGTTCG
>NW_013667102.1:159913-168328 GCF_000517525.1 Limulus polyphemus
CCGAAACTAGTCTGGCTCACAGACACACACATCCCAATGAAAGAATAGACCATTTCAAGCTTTTGTTGTTGTTAAACAAATGTTCAAACAACTCTATTTATTCAAACAAACAAACTCTTGAAACTCCCGATTGGTTATGTTGTGACATACCATTATAGAACAAAAAAAAAAACTTTACGTCACTCAAAAGTTTACATAATTCATATATTTCTTCTCATCTATGTAAAACCATTGGTAGCTGTATATATCTGAAACATGTTTATTTGTCAAAGCAATCTCCGAGTTGAGTCTAATATATTTATTTTCATCAACCAGTGTATTACTTTCCAAAAAATAAAGCATTACCAATCATCTTAACTTTGTGGTTTCGTATTATACTAATCTTAAGAAATCAAACGTATCAAACTATTGATCTTAAGAAATCAAACGTATCAAACTGTTCTTAAGAAATGTGATTTAAACAACTCTGTATACAAACTCAGTAGACTTCCATAGATGTAACCTTATTGCTCTGTTAGGTCTGGCATGGCCTGGTGATTAGGGTAGCGGGATCAAAACCTTCAACAGAACATATTCATTCAAGGGGGTGTTATAATGTGACTGTCAATTCCAATATTCGTTGGTAAAGAGTAGACAAAGAGCTGGCTGTGGTTGATGATAGCTAACCCCTTTCCTTCTAGTCTATAATTCAAAATTAGAGAAGGCTATCGCAGATAACCCTCGAGTAACTTTGCACGAAAGTCACAAACAAACAAAAAATACTTACTTTTGTGTTGTTCCTGTGATTGTTCTTGAGGTTAAAGATGTTTTGAAAAATTCAAATGTAAGACAGGAGAAAGTTATCAGAATATCTGATTTAAAGGATCGCGGTAAAACAAGTCCTCAAATATTTATCTTTCAAAAATAATAGAAACTGGTTATATTTTTATTATTACTAATTTATGGGGTACAGTCTTGTAAATGAAAGTATAGTAACAGCTAGAACTGAAACACTACTGTTTTGTCTCCTTTATGTTCGCAGAGTTTGAAGAAAATTAATAAAGATGTATTCATTTCCATTGGTAATAAAGAAAAGTATGTAAGGAGTTTTATTTTTCATTTTAATGCACGAGTTTTCTAAGTCAAAAATTACAGCTAGTAAGTTAATGTATTTCCAAAAATCCATACTATTTTTCAACATTGGTCATAACGGATAATATAGAGGGCCAGGCGTTCAAAACTTAACATTGTGACGGATGGGTGCTACTAATCGGTTTCTCTTTCTTTGATCACCAGTTCAAATGACAAAGACTTTGTGGCGATGGGTGCTACTAATCGGTTTCTCTTTCTTTGATCACCAGTTCAAATGACAAAGACTTTGTGGCGATGAGTGCTACTAATTGGTTTACCTTTCTTTGATCAACAGTTTAAAATTAGGGGCAAATATACCTGTACCCTAAGAGTTTCTGATTTGTCCATTTAGTTAATGTGTGCGTTCAGGATACAATATCATTCCTCATACGAATATTCGAGGTACAATCAAGAGCTATTTTATTTTCCTTGAAAAAAAAAAGAGCTTAGGGTGCTTAACTAGCAATCTGCGTGTAGGAGGCTTGAAACCTGCTCGCCCTTTCAGTCATGGGGGAGTTGTAACCTGATTGTTAATCCCACTATTCATTGGTAAAGAGTAGCCCAAGAGTTGGCGGTGAGCGGTGTTTAGTAGATGCCTCCTATCTAGTCTAGCACTTCAGAATTAGAGGCGACAAGTAGCTTTGTGCTAATTCAGCAAAAACAAAACAAATCCCTCCTTGCGAAACCGGCAGTCGTTCGATATTACGATTTGTTTTAACACTATTCAAATATCTTTATTAACAACTACTAAAGTTTTCAATTTAATCTAGACTTATAAACCAAATAATAATTCTTTTATGAATTCGATCATGAGATATATGTAAACAAGAATAAATAGATAGTGAAATAACTATTGGAAAGTACTCAAAAATTAAATGGTTGGAAGAGACATCAACTGAGATAGTCATTAATACAGGTCATAGCTAAAGCATTTTTAAGATAAAAAAAAACTAGCCAGATCAGAGAATAACCAGAAGATTAGTCAATAACGTACAAATATTTTTTTTTCTTTTTGTGAAAGTGGTGAAGAAACCTCTATCGGATGAAGCCGGAAGTAACATTCTGTTAAAAGTATCTAGTAATAATCCGTACCGGTACTGCCACTCATTTCCTGAAGTGCTGCAGTACAGATGAGTATGTAGCGATAAGAAAAAAAAAGTACCTAAAAACAACAAGACTCTAAATACCACTAAACATAACATGAAACTGGAATAATATTTGTGCTAAGAGTTAAAAGTGGTATTCCTGCGAAGAAGACACGGATAGACGAGGTTCCTTTGGCTGAATCAACTAGAATCATCCATATGGTATCAATACAATAAGCTGGAATCATCCATATGGTATCAATACAATTAACTGGAATCAGCTATGAGATATTAATACAATCAGCTATAATCAGTCATGTGGTATAAATCGAATTAGCTAGAATCAATCATGTGAAATCAATAACAATCAGCTGGAATCAGCCATGTAGTATCAATACAATTAGCTACAATCACCCATGGGGTATGAATACAATTATGTAGAATCAGCCATGTAGTATCAATACAATCAAGAGAAATCAGCCATGTAGTATCAATACAATCCGCTGGAATCAGCCATGTAGTATCAATACAATTAGCTACAATCAGCGATGTGATATCAATACAATTAGCTAGAATCAATCATGTGGTATCAATACAATCAAGAGAAATCAGTCATGTAGTATCAATACAATCAGCTGGAATCAGCCATGTAGTATCAATACAATTATCTAGAATCAGCGATGTGATATCAATACAATTATCTAGAATCAGCCATGTGGTATCAATACAATCAAGAGAAATCAGCCTTGTAGTATCAATACAATCAGCTGGAATCAGCCATGTAGTATTAATACAATTATCTACAATCAGCCATGGGGTATCAATACAATTATCTAGAATCGGCGATGTGATATCAATACAATTAGCTAGAATCAATCATGTGGTATCAATACAATTACTAGAATCAGCCATGTGGTATTAATACAATCAGATAGAATCAGCCATGTGGTATCAATACAATCAGCTGGAATCAACTTTGATTTGTCTTATTGAAACTAACTCAAATATTGTTACAGTGTTGAGATATAATTTTGCTAAAAGAACGATTAGGTTATTTGCCTTTAACGTTTTCTCGAACAATCTCACATTTTAGAAAAACCTGTTGATTAAATTTCTGCTTCGAAATCCTATCTCACATTTAAAAAAATTCAAAAATAATTTCAAATTTCAAATGTAGAACATAACAGTATAAAAATGCTAATATCTAGAAGAATCATTATAAACATTATGTAATGTGAATATAACTTATTATATAAACCATCAGTTATAATTTCATGGGAGATTTTGGGCCATGTAAGTAGGATCACTTTATTATTTTTTATCTCATCATTAACTTGCCATATTAAAAAACTCGGTCTACCACTCAACTTTTCCATTGTCACCTCAGGGAGCTTATACCCATCAGTTTATATATATATATATATTAGCTCCGGGTTTATAGACCTGAAAACTTCTCATGGGAAAGGTTGATATCGTTAATCAAAGAAAAGTGGAAACAAACGTCGTCTCAGGAGACCACTCGAGGCTACAGTTTTCTTAGTACACATCCATTCACGATTTTCCACCTATATTTCTGTTTTTATTTTCTTGTTATTGACATTCGCACTCCTTTTTCGTTTAAATATAAACCATTCGCTTTGTATTAATACAAACAATTTTCTTAAAAACAATAATGCTACAGTGAAGGAAATTAAAGCTGAAAATAACATATGTAAACTAAGTTAAAAACTAAGTTCGTTGAAAGACAAATTTAATGAAGAGCGGAAATGTTAATACAAAGCACTTACAATAATATTAAATGGCTTCGCAGGGAAAAGGAACAAAATGTTCCAACTAAAATGGAAAAGTCTAATTGTGCATTTTCCAAAGGAAATTATTTTCAAAGTCAGAGTACAGTTTTAGATAAAATAAGAACTAGTTAGATAAAAAAAAATATGAAAATTTTCACGATAAAGATTTGTTTTTAACTATTTGAATATTTCACTCGAAGATTTACCCATTGTTTCAAAACAAACATTTGACTCGTGTTTCATTTCAATATCCATTGACTGACTCTTTTTATCAATTGATTTGTAGTTGTTTTAAAAAGAGTTCTTAGAATGGGGAAACATTTCTTTGTGAGCCTAGGAATGCTAAGGAAGTGACTGTCAACTTTAGCATCGAGAAGCACATGTCTACGTACATTACGGATTAGTTTGGTGGACATAAAAGGTGGAACGTTTCCGAGTTGATGGGATTCTTAAATCTCCAGAGCTTAAGGGAAGAATGAAAAGTGTAAAACAGCACTTTTACGTGGGAGTTGTACAGTTGAGATATGATCTTGTTCCTGTGTAGCAAAACCGGTCCTTTGTTTTTCATAAATATCCTTACGCGAATAATGGACATTCATATATGTTGCTTGCATGGAAATAACTGTATCAAGCACTTGGTTTTAAACTATTCCATTTTAAAGTCTTTCTGTCAAAATTTATGATTTCTATAGGAAAATCTCTCTGTGATCATTACATTCAGAACTTCGTTTCAATCTAGGGTGTTTTTGATTCACTGACTTAAGACTTTGATGATGCATGAAAAATACTTGAGTAGCTTGTAGATAAAAGGGGGTTATAATGCTAGTAATGTTAGGCCGCAACAAAGTTTATACGTAAAGGAATTAGCCTGAAACAGAGTGTCAAGCAGGTACTTATAAAATTCGAAACTTAGATGTTTATAGTTCCTTCGATTTAGCCAAATAGATTTCAAGTACGTTGTCTAATTTCAATAGGCTCAAATATAAAAACAACACCAATCATCATTAAAGTTTTTCTTTATTTGTATTGATCATGGATATATCTTTGTTAACAAACTTTTCTCCCTGAGCAACATTTTATGAAAGCTCTAATTCTGTTGTAAGAATTAGAGAGAAGACAAAAATTAAAACAGTTTATATGCTCTAGCGTTACTAATGACCAACTACCAGCTATATTTCATGTACTTTAATACACTAACAATGCTGGTCCTTTTAAAAACCATGTTGAAATACTTGTTGGCTTAATTTTGTTGACGCTGTTAGTTTTGAGACGTTTTTTAACAACACTGTTAGTCTTAAGACGTCTGTCGATGACGCTGTTAGTTTTGATACGTTTGTTAATAACACTGTTAGTCTTGAGACGTTTTTTAACAACACTGTTAGTCTTGAGACGTTTTTTAACAACACTGTTAGTCTTAAGACGTCTGTCGATGACGCTGTTAGTTTTGATACGTTTGTTAATAACACTGTTAGTCTTGAGATTCAATTGATCAGAATATCCTACTAATTCTCTGGAAATTTCATAAATCTAACAATATATATATATATATCTTTGTAAAAAAAAAAAAAGAAAATACTCGTACTGGAAAATTGTCAAAGTATAAAGATTAAATTAAATATATTTTTCGATATTTGTTAATAAACAAACTTTCTATGCACAACCATCATCATTACTCTAGTTTTCTACCTTACTCGTTTACGCCAGTCTCTCGGGGGGACAAATGTGATGTCAAGCATGTAAAGTACTGACGTAATTCTTTCTTTTTTTTTCAACTTATTTTACGAAATCAAATTTCGTATTGATTAACTTGCATGAATGATAAAAGGCTCGATTCTCATTAGGAAATGTATCGCATCTCTACTTTCTAGTTTTCTACCTACAACTTCCAAAATTGTGTGAATGAAAAGTTTTATACAACAGGGGAATCCTCGGCTTAACATAAGTTAAACATTGGTACGAAGTATGCAAATTACAGAAGAAGTTGATCAAAGTCCGTGGAATCAAGATTGATAATTCAGTTTGGGAATTAATTTTTTAACAAGTTAACACGAAAACTCATGATAACCGTGTCTGTTGAATATTCGTAATTATTTGCGTAAAACACATGTATATAGTGAAACATGAGAATGTTCCAGCTGATTTTTTTTATGTATCTTTCCGGTTCGAGAAACATAACCTTCTGATTATTACAATCCACGAAGCACTACTATTCCTTCAATTAATATTCACAGATCCTAAATCACCCATTGATTTGATTTTCAAAATATCCAAGTCTCCGAAAAGGCAACCAACATTTCATTCCACACATACTTCCAAGGACTAACGCCAATTTCTATGTTGTTTTATTTTTTCTCGACCGTGTAACGACCTAAATCAAGCTTTTGTGATTTATGGTTAGTATTTAATCGTGTGTGTTAGGTCCAAGGTGGTCATTAATTATGGCAGTTTGCAGAAATATGAGACGTATACGTTTAAAACAAAAACGAAAAAAGTCTTGGAGCCTTATGCTTACTTAGTACACGGTCATCGTTGAAATCAAATGTTTCGAAAAACAAGCAAAATGAACTAAATGGAACGAGTAAAACGTCTAATATCCCCGTCTTTCATTATCGTTGATATGAGAAGTGAAAATTTAATGTTATTCTTCAAGCAGATGTAAAGAAAAAAAAAGACAAGTCTACAAGAGCGTAAAATAATTAGAGGATCAATAAAAACACATATATGTGTCTCAGGAATGTGTTTTTGGACTAATAAAAATCTCCATATTTCATTTTATGTGTCACAAATGATGTAATAAAAGAAATTGAGAAGAAGATGACAAAAGTTAGAGATCAATTCAGCTCGAAGAAGTTAAAACCGGTCTAATAGATATTAGAAAACTTCAAGTTAAACTGTAAGCTGTGTGAAACAAAAAGTAAAGATGCGAAAAATACAATGTCTTCAACAGTTGCGTTAAACCTGAACAAGTAAAAACCGCGTCTATGAATAGTTCAGTAAGGACGCGAACCAAGAGAAACGCGTTTGTGTGTGTAACATCTAAGGACGTAACATTTTTAAACAACACAATAACGGTATAAATATTAATAGCTCCAGCTACGCATGTGTTTTGGGGTGACATTTAATCGTGTAAAAATTTCAGACACAAGCGTGTGTGTGTGTGAGGAGAACACGAACATGTAATACTTTTGAAACATGACACAAGATAATGTTTATATCTGAGACTGCCATAGTTAAACTATAAGCATATAACAATTCAAGAAACCTGTGACACACAGATATTCCGAAAAATTCCCGCCACCAATACTAGAATTTGCTTAATTTTTCTTATTGTTATCCAACCTTTTCATCCTGTTTCTATAATAATGCCGCCCCAGTTGCACAGCGGTATGTCTGCGGAATTACAACGCTAGAAACCGGGTTTTAACCAGTAAAAATTACAAACAAAAATGAGTAAATTTCAAATATATAACAATCAAAAAACAAATTTAAAAATTATTTGTTTTCTTTAGTGAGAATCTCATGAGTGTTGCAACAGAAAAGTAAGGCACTTTCATTGATAACTGCATCTACAAAGAAAGACTTCAATAAAATCTACTCTGTGACGTAATGCAGTGATGATAACTCATTTTTAAACTAAAGTTTCAATAAAATTCTTTTTCTCATGGATGGTGAACATTATTTAATGTCAACTACGCATACATTGTTGTAGAACTGTCAGACAATTCCAGAAAAGGCTGCTGGCCCAATAGCCTTCCGCAGGAACTAACAGTTACACCTGACCGGAGGGCGGGTATTTCTGCTAGTAATTACAAATATACTTCAAAATGTTATCGGTTTATATCCATAATATAACATTATACACATACCACTTACTATGTAATATAATAAACTGAATGAACATTAGGCCTACATGAGTAATTGGTTTTATGTTCAATTTTCGAAATATCGACGCTGTAACCGAGAGAGTAAAGTGACAGCGTCAGTAAGTTGTCTAAGTAACAGTGAATAAGTTCCTGATATTATAGTCACCACCTAGGATCATAATAGTACAAACATCATAGTTAAAGTAACCCCATAAGCAAGTCGTATCAGAAAGGAAACAATATTGTCTTCAACGCCACCACTGACGACTGAAGGGTCCACTTCCGAAGATGCTTATATTATTGCTTATTTGAATTTTATTTTTACAATGAGTAAATATATTAACATGTTAAAACTTTACTGGGGTGCGTGAATGAATGTGTTTCGACTTCAAGCAGGTTTCTCGTAATATAGTTGGCCCGGCATGGCCAGGTCGTTAGGGCACTCGACTCGCAATCTGAGGGTCGCGGGTTCGAACAAACCAAACATGCTCGCCCTTTCTGCCGTGGGGGCGTTATAATGTGACGGTCAATCCCACTATTCGTTGGTAAAAGAGTAGCCCAAAAGTT
>NW_013667102.1:168966-186149 GCF_000517525.1 Limulus polyphemus
TGGGACGGCTAGCGCAGATAGCCCTCGTGTAGCTTTGTGCGAAATTCCAAACAAACAAACAAACGAACAATCGTAATATAGTTAATTATTAAAGTGTAGCAATTGTAGGCAAGAGCGTGATTAACACTTAAAAAACATTGTTGGATATTAATGCACGTGTGAATAAAAAACTGACTAAAAACCAGATACGCCGTATCTGACAACAGATATGTGTTAACAAGTAGGACTTTCTCAAGGAATAAAATTACCGCTAACTGGCCCGGCATGACCAGGTGGTTTAGGGAGCTCGACTCGCAATCTGCGGGTCGCGGGTTCGAATCCCCGTCACACCAAACATGCTCGCCCTTTCAGCCATGGGGCGTTATAATGTGACGGTCAATCCCACTATTCGTTGGTAAAAGAGTAGCCCAAGAGTTGGCGGTGGGTGGTGATGACTAGCTGCCTTCCCTCTAGTCTTACATTGCTAAATTTGGGATGGCTAGCGCAGATAGCCCTCGTGCAGCTTTGCGCGAAATTCAAAGAACAAACAATACAGCTAACCCGCCGGGCGCTCTAAAGGGATAAACAGATCACATACAGATGATATGTAAATTAAACAATTTTTGGTAAACTATATTTCGAGAAGAATTTATAGGACAAAACATATATCGACGAAACAATACAATGATAGTTGAAGACTTTGCCTTTCAGCACACCATGATTTCTGAAATATTTATTTATCTTTTAAATATATAATTTAAATGAGGATCATTTGGATATAATCATCCATAGTTTTGAATTGCTAAATTAGTGGATAGACATCTAATCAACATCACCATCCGCTAGCTCCTGTTTGACCGAATGGAGGGATTTGACCGCCACTCTTATAAAAACATCTATTGCCCGAAAATTCGGAGAGCGTTTTGGGGGCAAACAGGGCGCAAATCATGATTCCTTGCATTCACAATTCGAGCACGGTTCACCTCCCAACCGATAGTACAGCGACAGGCTCTAGAAACTGGGTTTCGATACTCGTGGTGGACACAGCACAGACAGCTCATTGCATAGCTTTGTGCTTAACATTCGAGCACTGTTATCATAAGGCCAAGTCCAGCCCTACAGTTTAAACCTGAATTATCTAATTCATACCTCTTGATAAAAACGCCAAATTGAAATTCTATAGTCAATCTAAACTTGTGAAAAAAAAAGAACATTAAAACATAACACAAATTATTATTATTTTTAACTTCCCGGACTAAAAATTTTCAAAGTAACGGACTTGTCGATAAATATAGACGTTTAAAAATAATAAAAAAAATTATCGTTTTTTTTGGAATCTTTGAGCAATTTGTTTAAAAGTAACCAGACAAGTATATGTTAAGACCTGATCAATTCTGGTGTTCGTACACAACCATTTAGAAAACAGATAAGAACTTACTGATGGAGTAGTGTACATAACTGGCGAATCTTAAGCGTCGATAAAAGACATTGTTAGCACCTCTAAGTCACCGTTTAATTAGCTTACGTGACACTTAATTTAACTCTGTTCATTAACTCAATTAACAAACATTTCCAAAACAATATAGTGGTGTTTTTTGTTTTTTTTACAAGTATTTGAATATGTTTGTTAGCTTTTTCCAAGTATGAGTTAATAACATATTATTTAACATAATATTTATAGAACAAATACTGTGTATTTTTTGTTTTTAGAATTTCGAAAATACATGCATTATGAGTTTCGGAAACATTCTAATAAACTTCGTCATTCCAAACACTATTCTTACATAACTAACAACGTTTAGTAGATTGTAATGTAATTTGCTTTTTTAATGTGTTCCATTGCAGAACAAGTTAAGTTACATTGGCCTTGGCGTCTTGTATTAATCACAGGTTGATCCAGTTGGCTATCAATATCAACATTAAAAAATAATTTTTGTTTAGTGACGATTTGTAATTTAATGCCGGGTTTTTGAGAGAATTTGACGTTGGCGTTTCTGCGTGCGGAAGAGCCTCAAATATAGAATATATCCGAGTCGGTTGATTCTATATTATAAAAAGACTTGTGTCTGTCCGTAACTACAATTTTCTATCTTCCCTACCTCTGATAACCCTCAAACTTTCAGGGTTCTTGGGTATGACATAGAGAGATTATAAACTTATTTCTTTATCTATTTTCTCATTTTTATCAGTTAGACAGCCACTACAGTTTAGCCCCTTACTACTGCCAGCAGCTGACGCACAAACACGCCGTCCCGCCATCCTCTTGAGGTCAAAGAAATGAATGTCATGTAAGTTGTGTTGGTTTTAATAAAATTTCTACAGATGCGTGGTACAATACCCCTCAACTTGACAGATGTTTCGGTTAAAACTATGACAGTAAGACCTACCACTTTTCAAAACTATGACAGTAAGTTCTACAACTTTTCAAAACTATGACAGTAAGATCTACCACTTTTCAAAACTATGACAGTAAGATCTACAACTTTTCAAAACTATGACAGTAAGATCTACAACTTTTCAAAACTGTCACAATAAGATCTACAACTTTTCAAAACTATGACAGTAAGATCTACCACTTTTCAAAACTATGACAGTAAGATCTACCACTTTTCAAAACTATGACAGTAAGATCTACAACTTTTCAAAACTATGACAGTAAGATCTACAACTTTTCAAAACTGTCACAATAAGATCTACAACTTTTCAAACTATGACAGTAAGTTATACAACTTTTCAAAACCATGACAGTAAGGACCACAACCTTTCGGAACTATGAAAGTAAGAACCACAACCTTTCGGAACTATGACAGTAAGATCTACAACTTTTCTTCATTATGTTGAATTAGGACGAAGATAACAGATAGAAAGAACTGGTTTTCTCAGAAATTCTACCGAACTTTTATTGCAATTGATTGCCTATGATTTCAAGTCTAATGACACTAACATTGAGCTAGTTAGCTCATGGCTTGCCAAGTTTTAATGATAAAGACGAGGTTGATCTATGGAGCTAATCGATAGTGATCTTTTGACGACTCAGTCGTTTCACTTGTTCTTCAGACGCATTGAATTCCTGCAACAGCAACTAATTTAATCTACTGGCATATAAAGAAGAAAAGGAAGACTCCATTAAGTTAGTTAATGACGCTCTAAAACTCAGGATGCATCTAATCAACCAATCTTATCTTTGTATGCTATAAATCAGGCTTAATAATATTTAGACTATCTGATCTACCACCAGTTCTACAAACACTAGAGCAGATTATTAGATGATTCATCCTTTGATAAACTAATAGATACCCAGATCAGGCCAGACTGATGACCACAGGACCTTGTTGCCAGAACCATTTGATCCTTCTACTGCTTCAACCCTAGTCCCGGTCTCACGCCTGTGGTTAATGAATCACTGAAAGGTCAGTCGCGAAATATCATTAGTAGTTACTATTTGCTAGACGTATAACCAAACTAAATTTTTATGGTGTTAGAAAAAAAATGCTTTTTATAAGTGCTATATTTTTGTCTTGTAATCTGTGTAAGTTATAAGTTCCAGCTGTAAGTATGACTTTGTTTCTTTCATTGAATGTCACAATGCTATTCGCGAGGTAAAAATATATTTAGTTGCTGCGACCTTTAGTCCTATTTCATTAATTGATCCTCCGAAAATTAGTAACACAATGAAATTATATTTAAATATTAGAGGATGTTGGACAGACAAGTCTCTTTAGTTTAAGAGTTATTGTTTAGTTTATTTATTGATTTAATATTTAATGATTATTCAGTTTTCATAACAAGAGTGTTAAAAGTTAACTATTTTAAAAGCGATAGTTCTGACTAGTTTCGTTACGTAATTCTAAACGAGTCGTACATTGTTTATATAGTTTAATTGTTCTATTAGGCTATTGTAATATTGTTGACGTCATCTTAATCGAACCTTCTGAATTTTTCTCGTTATGTGTCATATTGTTGCTACTTTAGGATTATATATTTCTAGATTTTTCTCTCACGTGTTATAAATGCGTACGGATACAGAGAGCAAGTAAGTGAGTTAGTGAAGTTAGATGCGTGATTGTTAGTTTAGGCGATTTCTAAAGTGAATTTATCCCTGATTGTATTGTGATAACAGAGGAGAGAAGAAATAATTGTCTTGTCAAAGGGTGCGTGGACTTTTACGAAAAGAGGGACAATCTTTAAAGCTCTGGATACAATTGTGATAACCATTAATGTAACGAATTCTTCCACATAAGTTTGACTTGTTTTCAATATATATTTTAAAACAAATGGATTGTGTGCTGACCGTTTATTCTTGAAATTTATCGCCAACAAGTCAATACTTTAAAGAATCTAGGCCTTACAAAAACTTGACAGAAGAAATGTCCAGTTTTGTAAGTAACAGAAGAACAGTCACGGTATACTGAGAAGCCTCTATATGAATAATCCAGAACAATATACACAGAAATAGTGTTTTATAATTTTTTGACGTGTATATATATACACACACACAAACACGAGCGCGCGAAAGTGAATAGTAAAACGAATAAATTTGTTGCCTAGACCACTACTATGTTTGTTGTAAATCAACTGGCCTGAAGAGCCCTCTTCTGCACTGGATATATCAGACATAGTGTAGTATTATGACGTATTAAACATACTGCTGGTGTGAACATGCTTTGTAGTCACTATGAGAAAAACCTAAACACTGGATAGGTGAAGTGAAAAAAGTGTCATTGGCCACTGTTCCCAATAGCAGATATGATAAATAAACTAAGTATTCCGAAAATTGTTTACAATTTATTGTGGCATATTCTTTCACTCATAACGTTTTATAATTATTATTGGAAAACGCACTTTTTCACATAGAATAGTATGAAAATGTATCATTTCGAAGAAATACTAATCTCTAACGTTAATGATTATTTTGCATGAACAGAGAATATTCATAGGGTCAGAATAGTAGTTTTAACATTTTAGAAGGTATGGAATTACTAAATTTTTAAAGACATTCTTATATATGCTGCAATTTTGGCACCTTACAGTGCCTTATTTCTACCTTCCTCACATCTGTCTGCTGTAGCTTGAGTTGTTAATTAAAAAGGATATAGACTAAAATAGACTAACCCTTTAGCTTAGTCGGTATATTTTATGAGAGGTCCTGTGTTTGATCTCGGGTTATAATAGGGTTGAATACCATATATAAATAGACACTTGGCTAGTGGTCGTCCAAGAATCCTAAGATGAGGTCTGATGACGGGCCTTGTCAGTGAGAGATAGGAGGCAAGTGACAGTTTGTGTTGTTTTAAGAAAAGTTATTTCCTAACAGCTGTTAGAATGTTAGCTTTAAGTAAAATGTCACTGTCGTGCGAGAGAAGCCAGGCTCGACCCCCAGATATAGAAAAATGGGACTGCTTAATATCACGTTAGATCCCCTTTTTATTGTTTTGATGATGTCATTTAATGTTTAACTGACATACTTTCGTTTTGGCCATAATCACAAGGATAAATGCTTCTATATTGTCCATATTTTATACTTTAATGCATCTTGTGCTTATCACAAAGATTGGTATTATGTTCTTATTAAGATATTGTATTTAGAATTAGGAAGAAATTGTAGCTTTATACAAGTATTTGAGGCCTGGCATGGCCTGGTGGTTAGGGAACTCGACTTGCAACCCTCACTATTCGTTGGTAAAATAATAACCAAAGAGCTGGCTGTGGGTGGTGTTGACTAGCTGCCTTCCCTGTAGTTTATTACTTTAAATTAGGGTCAGCTAGTGTAACTTTTGGCGAAATTCAAAACAAGTAAATACAAGCATTAAATAACATGACTCATAAAACTTACATTTTTATTTAATACAAACTAGAAATGAAAGTAGGTTCTAGCGCTAGCTATAATTGTGATATGTACAAAAAAATAACAACAATATTTTAATCACACTTACAACAGAACTCTGAGGGATTTGCGTTTATCTTAAAAGTATTAATCCTCGCCTGCACCTTATCCGCAGCATGTGTAAAATGATTAAGTGTATGTTTCTGATTAGTTCTGACATTCTGATGAAGAAAATGCCTGTATTAGATAACCAGTCTGTACAGTTCCCTTTTAGCACTATATCGTTCACATGGGGTCTGAACTGTTTCATCTATGAAACATCTGTAATACCAGGAATGGGTAATGAATCGATACATGCACACCAAGTAAGTTTTAAAGGCGTTAAGCTGAATATAGAGGCAGTTCTGATTTCTGACTTTGACACCAACCTTGATAAACGATACTTGTAGGGGGGATGCTAATATTTAACAAAGAAGAAATAGATCCATGTTACTTTTGACTGTCTATGAACAATATTAGGGTTGATGATCGAGACATTTAAACAATTAAGTACTTGTGGAAGACAACAAACTTCTTTACAGCTCGTGCAGTTGGAGAAAATTAGGTTCAGAGTTTAAAAGTAGGGTTTAAAAAAAAAGAAGAATTTGAAACGTTAGCGCCATCTGTTTTTAAAGACTTGCACTAACAGAAATATATATGTATACAGTATTGTAAATTATATAAGTTCTAAAAACATTTGCAAAAATAAAGTATGAAAATGGGATGGCGATGCTAAAAAGTGTAGAAAAAGGTAGGGATGAATACACAAAACTATACAAAAACCATTATATAAGTAGACAAATCTTTCCAAGAATAACTTTTATTTACAACTAAATGTTGAATTCCTGTCAGTTGCATGAATTCAGGTTTGAATAAAAGCATTTAAACTGAATAGTGATATACAATCTTCCAGAGCTAATAACCATAAGCTTGTAAGATTGACTCAGTACTTACTGGCTACTTATACAGGGATTTTTATATAGGTTTTGTCTATTAATTCTTAATTTGTTACTGTAGTTTTTGACATTGATATTTCTATATCGTACTTAATTATCGCAAGCAATATTTATTAATACTAGTTTTCCTTCTTTTTTAAACAATTTCATTGAAGTAGGTTGATAAATGAACATTTGTTTTATTTTTTTATAATTCAGTGGTAATATATGTTGTTATTATCATATCCGTTTTGTCAGGTTCTTTAGTTTTGGATTACACTGGGGGCCACTGAAGCTCAAATGTATCCTCTAGGATGGTAAAAGTACCCTGAAGTGTGGAATCAATGTTAATATCATATCCGTTTTCTCAGGTTCTCTAGTTTTGGATTACACTGGGGGCCACTGAAGCTCTAATGGATCTTCTAGGATGGTACAAGTACCCTGAAGTGTAGAATCAATTTTATTATCATATCCGTTTTGTCAGGTTCTTTAGTTTTGGATTACACTGGGGGCCACTGAAGCTCTAATGGATCTTCTAGGATGGTACAAGTACCCTGAAGTGCTGGACTGATGTTAAGGGTATATTTACAGAATCCATACCTTCCAACTTCATCCTAACTCACTGCATGTGCAGGAAATCGACTCCACCACATGTTAAGGTCATGTCCATAATTAAGGAGAACATCGTACAGATTCTAGGCCATGAAGTATAATACCACATATACACACAGCTTCCAAGCTCGGCCATACTGAAAATTTGAAGAAAAATAGACAACAATATAATATATTGTTTTCATACTTAAGAAACTGATGTTTTTAAATTCAGACATCAATAAAATGTACACAGATCTGTTAGCTGCACAAGTATTTATTCTCCTCAATACCCTGAATATTGATTTAGATTTTTCTTTCTTTCTTTATTTTTACTGAAATTGTTTTGGTACATATCATGCTTGTGCAACGAAAAGTCACAAACGCTCGTTATATAAGAACCATTTGTGCTGTCATCTAGTGAACAGAAATGAAACTGTTACTCATGAAACATGGAGGTAATATATGCTTATAAACTGAACTCACTGCAAAGAAGTAGTTTTCCTTTTTATTATTTCCCCAGGAAAAACAAAACGTGCAAAACACCCGATAATGGAAATTAAGTGCTTAAATAAGACTATAACTCAACTTTAGCAGTTAGTTGTAAGCATTATAGATTACTAGATTGAATGCCGCAGCCATTTCTTTTTTGGACCGTCCTTACATACTAATCACTACCGTTCATAGTTATAGCCTGTTCCCAAGTTCTCTTAAAATGTTTTTCTGTTGTTCTAAAGCCATTGCGAAAACTTCATTCATTTTTTGGAAGAAGTAAAAAACAAAGATTAACAACACTTTGGGTCTTTAGCTAATTCGCAGTTCTCCACTTTAGAAACATTTATCAATGATATCAGGAGTCTCGCGGTTGTGAAACATTTGATAATGACAATTAAGTGCTCAAATAAGGCTTGAACTCAGCTTTAGCAGTTATAGGGTAAAAGATTGAATGCGGGCAGGTATTTTTGTCTCGACTCATCCTTACATACTAAGCACTACCGCACTTAGAGATAAATTTGGAGTGGTTTGTTTCGAATATTCGCGCAAAACTATAAACGAGCTATTTGCTCTAGCGGCTCAAAAAATCTAATTTGTTTTTAAATTACATAAATTAATCTTTATTTGTTTCAGAATTTCGCGAAAAGCTAAAGAAACAATTATTTGGACATAACTATCATCTTTAACTGATAGATTAGAAGAAAGACAACCAACCAACACCACACTCTACCAACTCCTAGGCTACTCTAATCGAATATTGGACTGTTACTCTTATAACGTACCAATGGCCTCAAAGTATGAATTACCTTTTTGCGATAACGGCCCCCCCCCCAGTGGTACAGCGGTATGTCTGCGGACTTACAACGCTAGAATCTGAGTTTCGATACCCGTGGCGGCCAGAGCAAATTGTGCTTAATTACAAACAAGCAAACAAGCGATAACGGACCGCAAACCCTGGGTGCTCGAATTCATAGTCCTGCAAGCTAACCACTAGGCTATACCCATTCCTTGTGATTTAGAGGATCAAAATTATATTTTTAACTAACTAGAACTAAGAAGTATGTTCATCAAAACGACAAATAGGAAGTGTGTGTGTCCTATAAAATAACTAGATAAAAGTTACCGTCCTACATCAGCCTGTGTTACGATTTTTATGTTTAATAAATTATTTAGTAATTAGCCAGCGCCATCAATAACTTAAGACGAACAAAAATTGTTGAATAAATGTAATATGTAGTTAATTATGTGTACAAACCTGTCAACTTGCCTGATTTATGAATGTAAAATCTGAGCTACGACAAAACACTTTTTTTCTGCTTTAATCAATAAGTTACGAACTTAGTCGAAATGAAAAAGTTTGGGTAGGTATTTACTTGCTTTATTAAAAAAAATAATAAAAGCTAGTGAATAATTGAAAAATGTTATTTATCATACTACACAGGACACCTGAAAATGTTTATAGATTTTGAAATTACGCATAGTTGTTCCAAGAGAATAATACCTTTGCCCCTCCCCAATGGCACAACGGTATGTCTGCGGACTTACAACGCTAGAATCCGGGTTTCGATACCCGTGGTGGCCAGAGCACAGATGGCCCATTGTGTAGCTTTATGCTTAATTATAAATAAACAATAATACTTTCGTCAGTTGTTATAGAATTGAAAATAGAATAAGACAATGTCCACCTTTCATTATAGGTATGGGCTTTAAATAATTATTCATTATCCGCGTTCTCATGTATATCAACATTCTTGTTTCAAATTGGTGCAATTATAAAATGTTTAGAACTTACCTAATCATTTTGCGCAAATACATATATATATATATATATAGTTAACCATACTACTAGCAGATGGCGACACCTTCCAAAGATATTTTCTTTACGTCTTCAAGAAATCACAAATTGATGTTTCCATGGCACAATTGAACAATCATTTACGCATAAAAAAAGAAAGAAATTAACTAGTTTACTGCTTTATTTGTTACACAAAGGGTTTTTGTTTTTGAATTAATGGAACCAATGTTGGAGGAATCCATAAGAACTTCTATTTCCGGAAAACTATATGGCACACTCTTTGTCCTACAATGTAAAATTCTCAGAAAAGTCCACGAAACACAAACCTTTTAATAATCCCTATATTTCTCGGCTTTCTACTAAAGTTGCCTGTAGCTGTACGTTTAAAATAAAGTTTTATTTATTCACATATTTTGTTTGACGCAAAACAATTATCAATGTTTAACATGAATTCTCATTTTTGATTCACTTCGCCTTTTATTTTCCACCCTTTTTGCTGTTACGATGTTAATATCGTTTATATGCTTCAGAAGAATAAAACCTTTTACACTAGAATTAATGTTACTGTTTGCTCACAGCTTACAGTTTGTTTTAAATAATAAGAAATTGTATACAATTCAGGTAAAGAACTTACAACAGTATTGTTGGAAACTATCAGTTGGTCATCAGTAAATAACACGATCTATTCAAACACAAGTAGATACAAAAATACTTGTATACGGAAACGCATTGTGCTAATACAATAATAAATTGACCAACAACAACGATTCATAAAAATACTTTATGTACAGCATATACTACATGTTTTAACAAAACATTGGTTTGTCGTCGGATAGTGTGTAACATGTTCTCTGCATAAGATATTTTCATCATGCTTATAAATCGTTCTTCGTCAATTTACTGTTATGTGTAAAAACGGCTGTAAATAAGTGCAATAAATTATGTTTATATTCAAAGTAAACATAAAACGATACTTTGAACTGTTTCTGCAGGAAATAGAATAATTAATATCATCCTAATTGTTTGTTTAGTGTGTTTTTTATAGCAAAGCCACATTGGGCTATCTACTGTGTTCACTGCAGGGGATCGAACCCCGGATTTTAGCTGAAACTTACCGCTGTCCCACCGGGGGCTGTTTTTTTATTAAACACACATGAGATTGGGCTATCTACTGTGTTCACTCCAAGGAATCGAATCCCGGATTTTAGCTAAAACTTACCGCTGTCCCACCGGGGGACTGTTTGTTTATTAAATGCACATGAGATAGTTTTATGCAGAAATGTCCGACTACAAAAGCAGTTATTAGATTTGAGGATGGTTCCTAACTAAGACGATGTTATTTTTATGTACTGAAATGTATAAATAAACGTTCATCCCGTTCTCAAGCTCCAGTCAAACCTTATCTAAAATCAGGTCATTCTAGTTTCTCATGTGATCAAAGGCCGCAACAGAATGTGTCATGAAAGTTCTTTCTAGGGGGAGTGGGGGGGGGGGGCAGTCAAGTATTGCGTAAGGAAAAAGAACTAATACCTGGAGCTAAAGACAGCAGTCGGGTTATGTACTGAAATGTATAAATAAAGGTTCATCCCGTTCTCAAGCTCCTGTCAAACCTTATCTAAAATCAGGTCATTCTAGTTTCTCATGTGATCAAAGGCCGCAACAGAATGTGTCATGAAAGTTCTTTCTAGGGGGATGGGGGGGGGCAGTCAAGTATTGCGTAAAGAATAAAGAACTAATACCTGGAGCTAAAGACAGCAGTCGGGTTGAAGAACTTAATTACTTGAGAAGAAAAATGTGCAAGAATACGGAGAATTTATATTACATTCTATATTAATGTTCGAGGTATTTAATGATACGGAAGCGTTAAGTAAGTTGATTAACTAAGTTGATTTATAGGTTTAATTCATATAAATAATTTGCTAGTGGTTGAGGAGACGTCACTGCCATGTAGCTAATTAATACGAAACTTTGTTTGTGTGTTTGAAATTAAGCACAAAGCTGCACAATGTGCTATCTGTGCTCTGCCCACCACGGGTATCGAAACCCGGTTTCTAGAATACGAAACTTTCGTAGTTGAACTAAAAAAATAAATTCGGATTTTTTTTTACAGTTTATTAATGGTGAATGTGTATTTGTGGTATTGGATGTTTAATCAAAACTAATTTAAAAAAATCTATGTTTTTAATCTAGAGAGTGAGTAAAAATTACAATGAAGAGTGTATTTCTTGTATTGGATGTTAAATCAAAACTAATTTTAAAAAAATGTATGTTTTTAATCTAGAGAGTGAGTAAAAATTACAATCAAAATTTTAGAATGCTTGAATCTAGTTAATTAATAAAACAAATGGATTTCTTCATCTCATCGGCACGTTACGAGAATGTGTGAGTTTTTATTATTTATGTACAGACTAGTTCTAACGAGGTTCACAGGGTAGCAAACTAAATGACTGATAAAGTTGATGAGTATAGTTTTCTTCCTCTCTGTCAACCTCCGGCAAAGGACGTGACGTTTCATAAAGTAGATATGTTATTAATCTGGGAAATTTGTATGATGCTATTGTTCCGGCTTCTGCGCCACGTGATTCATTCTCGTGCCATTCTATTATCCTAAACTAACACAATCATTGCCGCCTACGGGCTACAAATGGCTAGAAACTCCCCACCATCACCTCTCCCCCCCCTCCACACACACAACACACTACCACCAGATGCACAAACGCAATATATAGACAGGGGATCTGGGGTGTTGAATATGAATGAGGTTCGATAAGGGTCCCTGTCTCTGTCGGGAAAAATGCTGTCAGGTTGCGTATAGACATTCCACGTCATTGTCTGAATCACGTTTTTGCCAGTGTCATTTCATCTCGTTGCTTGTCACAGAGGATGACCATCTTACATCGTTGGCCATTAAATAGATACGTTTGAGTGGCAGAGAAATCTGAAAGAAAAATTGAGAAGGATTATTTAAAGTAGGAGGCACATTCTTTGATAAGTTACTTATAACTGAAAACGTTTTCTGATAGTCTAGGAGTCGCGTAATAAAACTTAATAGGATATCATTACTAACAACGAATATTTTGAGAGGTGATGCAAACGTTTTTACACAAATTAGAGGTTCGAAAAAAATGCACAGAAATTTGCTTATGTTCATGGTAGTATGAATATATATTTTACAATTACGTAAAAACATCGTCTTTGGAGCATTTCTCTTGATCTATTTCTTTTATCTTTTTTTTACTTTCTTTACTTCACCAGATCAGTAAGTAGCAGTAGAGCTAGAAATAACTATTATACCGATTCTCTCTCTCTCAAAAAAAAGTTAATCTGCGGATCTGACATGGCCCAGTGGCTAGGGCGCTCCATTCACATTCTGCGGGTCGCGGGATCGAAACTTGGAGCTGAACATGCTCGCCTTTTCAGCTGCAAGGCGTTATAATGTGACGTTCAATCCCACTATTAATTGGTAAAAGAGTAGCCCAAGAGTTGGCGGTGGATGCTTCTTGCCGGTTGCCTTCTGTCTGTCTGGCAGTTGAAAATGAGGCACAGTGACAGATAGCCTTAATAGCTTTACCATAAACAACACAAAGAAACAAATCCTTATTTAAATTTTCATTCAACGTTGACACTATTTGTTTTTAAGCTTTAAATGTAAATGCATAACTTTCAGAAACATTTTCAAATTAAGAATCATCAAAATGAAATAAAATCAATTCTGTACGAGAGACCTGAGAATTCAGCTTCTTCTAGTCGGAGTAAATAGAGTATTAGGTATATGTTGTAATTAATCAGCACTCGAGCTCTTTGGTTTAAATTAAATAATAATAATAAAAACTTCTAGCAAACTATAATGATAGGTATTAAACTATGAAAGACGCTTCGTATGTCATAAATATAGCAAAAAATATACTTCACAAAGATAGGTCTGTACAACTGTCGAAGCTGGTAATGTTTAGCAACCAAGTGAAACTTTCTACAATAACATAAGAAGTTATATAGCAAACTTATTCCAGCATTCCCAGTTTTCAAAGCTAGAGATAAATGTAACAGTTTTGGAGCAACCAGTTTGATAGCTGAGAGTATAGTTTTTTCTTTAACAGTCTTCTGCATTTAGCTTAAACTTTTATGGTCATTGTTATGAAGTTCGGTGTAAGGAACATTGGTTAGAGTTGAGGTGAGAAAACTGTAGGCTTTTGGTCAGTCTCTAAGAGATTAGGGGATTGCAGCATTAAGTCGTTAGGAAATTATTGTTTAGCGAATGTGGAGATTATAGAAACACCTATGATTATGAGAAGTCATAATTCCAATTACGAAAAACAGGCGCAAGGCCATAAAAGAAAAGAACCCATTAAGGTATTTTTGAGAAAAGGGTATAATAGACAGGCGTTTATTTAACAGAAGGATCGTGAAATGTGAGAGCGATCGAATAAACCGAGAGAGAGAGAGGCGAAGGAAGAAGTATTAATCTGCCAGTAAGAAACCAAACGTAGTTCTAAATCTAGGTGTTATTGATTATTTTAATAAACAGTAATCTGTTATTTATATTAGTATGAGAGATTTCATGATAGAAGTACGTACAATCTTAATAAAGTTGAATGCAAGTCAATATAGCACGATTGTAATAAAGTGGTGTCAGAAGGAAACGGTTTACAACAATAGTGCACGTTCACTTCCAAAAGCAGTTTCTATGCTGATATTAAAAATGATCATGCTTGGTTTTAAAGATCTTATCACTTCTGATCAAAGCATAGGTCAAACTAAACCCAACCCAGAAAATTATGTACATGATTTAATTAATATACCTGTCTAACTAGAAGACCCCCAATGGCTTATCCTTAAGTCTAAAGGTTTAAAATGTTAACAACTGGGTTTCGATAGCAGTGGTTGGCACAATATAAATAGCTCATTGTTTAGCTTTGCGTTTAACAACGAACAACATAAGTCCATTGTTTAGCTTTACGCTTAGCGACGAACAAAATAAACTAACTTAGAAAAGTTAATGACATAAAACCAAAACTTATAAACAATAAAAATAAATATATAATGCATTTCACCAATACTCATACTAAAACCAACATCAAACAAAGAATGTAATACAGTTTTATGTACATGATGTTGGAAAACTATTTTTTTTTACTTCACGAACTATCACTAAAGCCTGTTTATGGAGTTGAATAGTTAGATTTATTATGCTATTACCTCTGCCACTTAAAGTGACGGAAGTTATGTTTTCACCCCTGTGTGTGTGTGTGTTTTTAGCAACATTTCTCAAACACGTCTGAATGGATTTGAACGAAAGTTGGTATGCATTTGAACTATGATCCAATTCAGCAAGGTCACGAAAAAACCCATATGTTAACATGGAGACCGATTTTTCATACTATTTGTGCTCTATAACTCAGTCAAAAATGATCGGATTTTAATGAAACTTGGTGGACATATGCAGAATATCATTCCTCACTGTCCTGCTTAAAGTGGTCCATATTCATTGATAACGACGAACATTCGGACACAAGTACCGAATATGGTCAACTTGCGTGGCAGAGGTATGCGCTCTGTTGAGTGGCCTCTAAAGCAGTTCAAAAGTTAGAACTGCTATACCTGACCCTAAAGTAGTCAGAACCTGACCGTTTTAGCCTAACGTCCATAATTTGCCATTTAGGCCGAATATTTCAAAGTCTACATATTTTCGTTTCACATATTTATTAGTATTTTATATACATGTTAAACGATACCTCATATCTTGATACATATATTTTGAGGCTTAATAATAGCTCTATATTCTAAAATCGGTTCATCAAAAGATCATTAGAGGTACTCATGAACTGTCAAAAATTAGCATTTCAAGCGATGGCTGAACTTTATAAGCTTATGGTATAGTTTTTAAAGTGAGCCTTTCTAATTTTAAATATACTTAGTTAAAGGCATCATTGTTAAAAAAAAGATAATGAAAAGTAGATTCAAGGTTTATTTAATGTTAAAAAACCCCTCTAAAATCACCATTAAATGTTTATTTTTATTTTATCAATAATAAGAACGTTCTGAATAAATGAATTAACATTATGTTTGTTTACAGAAACGCAAAAACGGTTTCTAGTGTATTAATAAGCATTGCGTTTGTTTCCTGTTACCTCGAACTTACAACTTCCAGTGTTTAGAATATTTAAAAAAAATCTCCTCAGAACACACGATAATACCTTAAGAACCACCAGAAGGAAGACAGTCCGAGAACGGATACTGCTGTCTTGGCTGTTTTCTACTTGGTTCGTAGTCAGTTGAATACAGTGGATCACACAACGGACCACTCAGGTCGAAAATTTGAATTTTTTTTTCTATTGTAATGTAACGCTATTTCACGACTACATGTGAATGACAATGGAATACTAATTAGATATGCGTTATGAAACAGAGTCGGTTGTCAAAAATCTAAGTACAACAAGTCGCTCATATCATCATATCTTTAACATTTTGAGAAGTTTATTCTATTCTTATCATGGTGTGTGTTTACGTCCATCCATTAAGTTTGTTTGTTTTGTAATTAAGCACAAAGCTACACAATGGGCTATCTGTGCTCTGCCCACTGCTGGTATCGAAACCAGAATATTAGCGTTGTAAGCCATGAGACTTACCGCTGAGCCACCAGAGGGTGGAAGTCAGAGTTTCTTGCAATTGTAGCTATAAGTAATTAGTTCGTACAATTCATTAATAAAGTTATATGCAAGAATACGAGTTTTTAGATTATGTATCCAACCGAACTGTTTCAATCATTTATCCCGAACAGTAATTTAATCCAACCAATAGCTCTCCTTTATCAATAAATATAATCATCAACATTATGAAACGAAATATGAAATAAATTCTGTTATACAATTAAACGTTTTGCCAAAGAACAAGCTATACGTTTTTATATTGTTATTTAATGTCAGCTTAATAATTAAACCAGGTAAACGAAATTCCAGTAAAGGTCAACTTCAACGAAGTTTTATAATGCCCTTCAATAAGTCAGAGGTTAGCCTGAGGACTTATAACACTTAAATTTGGCGTTACACTCATGCGGTAAGCACAGCATAGATAGCCCTCTATACAGCTTTGTATATAAAATATAAATATCTATTTCAATTATATATATATATATTTAAGGGTATATCGAAGTATATTTGAAAGCATATCCAGCCCATATATATATATATCTTCAGTTTTTCAATAAGTTAATAACCAGGGAATTTTTGAAAAAAAAAAACAATTTTCAGAGCAATTTATAACGCGGACTAATAACATCTACATATGACAATACGTTTAAAAAGCCGCTAAGCTGAAGAGTACTAATACAACTTTTATTAAAAAAAAATAAAAACCAAAACTTAGTGATAAATCAACATGGGTGTAGAACCGAGCTTAAGGAGGTGAGGGAAAAAATACGCTGATAATGCTATGTGTGTGTGTGCTTTACATAAGCTTTTTATATTATTCATTACTTAACATGCAATTTCCATTATCTCCAACGTCGTGGGAAACTTTACACATAAAC
>NW_013667102.1:186885-205648 GCF_000517525.1 Limulus polyphemus
GCCACTAAGTGGGGGGGGGGGTCCAAGAAAGTCTTAATGCATTTTTGTTTTGGCCTAAGAATACTCTGTTCAATTTGATAATGACCCGGCATGGACAGGTGGTTAGGGTTCTAATTCCTCTCCCACCAAACATGCTCACTTTTCAGCCGTGGGGGTGTTGTAACGTCACGGTCAATCCCACTATTCGTTGGTAAAAGAGTAACCCAAGGGTTGGCGGTTGGTGTTGATGACTGCTGCTTTCTCTCTGGTCTTTCAGTGCTAAATTAAGGACGCCTAGCGCAGATAGCCCTCGTGAATTTCAAAACAAATTATTTGTGGAACTGAATCACTCTTGAATGTGTAGGGAAGAGACATACATTTTGTTTCTCTTGATCATACCTAACCAGTGACGAGAGATTATTAAGTCATTGTGAGATATCTGAGTAAGAGGTTTTCGCTGATGGCCCATAAATTGAAAATAGTGTAATAAATCCCTTTACAAGTAAAATAATGCTCGAGCGGGTTAATTGTTGTTCGAATATATTTACCGAGGCAACAAAATCAAACAGCAGATTGAATTATGTCGCTCCAGTTCTTTACTAAATCATTTTTTTTAAGAATCAGATATCATGCTTCGCTCATTTAATATGTGGAGGTTGTCATAGTAACACTTAAGCTTTCATTTCAATGTTTAAATAATAATATTTGCCTTTTAGCTTCATCGTCTCTAACTCCAGTAATTAGCAATTCGATAAAAGTAGTACATATTAATTTCATTTAGAACTATATTTTCTAATCTAGTTTATGGTTTTGTTTTGTAATATTACCTGGTGCTAAGGCCTGGCATGGCCTGTGGGTTAAGGCACTCGGCTCGCAATTCGCAGATTCGAATCCCGTCACCAAATATTCCTGCCATTTCAGCCACAGATTCGTTGTACTGTGACAGTCAATCCCACTATTCGTTGGTAAAAGACTAGCCCAAGAGTTGGCGGTGGGTGCTAAATTAAGGACGGCTAGCGCAGATAACTCTCGTGTATCTTTGCGTGAAGTTCCAATTATGCAGTGCATTTTATAGAGAAATCTTAAATACCACAGAACCTCCATCTGGTGTTAATTTCATATACATTCCAAAGCTTACCACATCTAGCTTTTTTTGCTTACATACTTCAATGCTTTTATTTTCTCTAAGACAGCGAAAACTAGATTTTCTGGACTTTTATAGATTCAGTGTTTTTATATTGTTTTATTTTCAAACCAATATATTTGTTTTTTTTTACATTAATTAATTCAAATTTTACTAGGGGGTAAATTTTACTTCAGCTTCTTACAAAAAAAATTGACCATTTTCTAATTCACGTGCGTTTCAGTTTTTTTAAGCCTAAGTATTATGTCTCTTTTTTTTTTCTGAATAAGAACTCTTATCATTTCAAATTTCTGAAACTAGAAATATGACTAATATTAGCGTATGGATGTGTAATATTAACTGTAATTGTATAATAAACATTAACTGCCATTAGCGTTTTACCTCCTTCCTCAATGGCTCAGCGGTAAATTTGAAGGCTTATGACGCTATAAATCGGGTTTTGATACTCGTGGTGGGCACAGCACAGATTCTGTATCTTTGCGCTTAACACAAATAAACACTAGCTTTTTATTCACATATCGTTTGAACTAGTTATTACTAACAATTCATATTTAACATAATTATAATTATTTTAACTACTTGGGTGTGACCTTTCTATGACATCTAAGTGTACATATGAAAGCTACCTGCTTATCTTAGTTTTAATCCTACAGAACTAAATCGAAAATGCGTCAAAACATTTAAATTACAAAAAAAAACTCTCAATATTTCAAATTTATCACAGTCATTTCTCTGCATAATACAACTACAGTTTAGGTAATATAATCAAATTATCTACATTGATAGGTTCATAAACGCATGGGTTATTGATCGTATTAATTTATAGCAAGCAGCTTGATTTAAAAAAAGAGTATGTGGAACTCGTGTGTTTATCGAAAATACGAACCCGATACTTCATCATCTACAAACTTGCGTAAACAAACTTTTACAGGTTCGTATACTACTTTATGATGTAAAGTTTAAGAGTTTATATAATACATTATGTACATGTTTGTGGGATTTGTCTGCACGAAAACATATATTTGTTTCACCATGTCCTGTTCTAGAGGTTGTTATGTACACTTGTGTAAAATTTTCTCGTTACGGAATATATTTTCTTGGGAAGGATAAAAAATACGAAAAGTAGATCTACAGAACGTCGTGACGTTAAATAAATAAGCACGAAATTCTCTTCAAATTTAAACAAACGATCTAGAGGTCTGAATAAATCATAAAAACATCTAAACTTTGGAGAAGCATTGGGCGAAAAAGTAAATCTTATTATATTCGTTCCCCAGTGTGACTACAAGAAATGGAAACTGAAAAATGGCGATTTTCAACACATTTTTGTGTATGTTTATTTCGTACATATTATGTTATGTAACAAAGGGATTTCGTTCGATTTATAAAAAATGTAAGAAACTAGACAATTCCGATGTTCACAAATTCGGTATTCTTCCGTTTCGAAAGATTCAAAGTCAAAGTTGCTTTCGTCTAGCTTAGATAAAATATAAATCCATTAGAAACGTTTCGTGATTTATGTATGCTCGCAAATAGCTGGTGTAAACAAAATCTCGTACTGAAATATAAAGTATTTATCTTTACACTTGGAGCGACAGTAGTAGGTTAAACTTCCTTGTCGATGTTTCGAAATTTTGGAGCTTTGATTAGACTAAACGATTCAGTGAATAAATGAGAAACCAATGAGTGTATATAATGCGTGTATTCGTATTCTCTACATTAGAGTTTAGCCTGAGGTTTCTTGTACAGAAACTGAAAGCTTGCATTAAATACAAGTCAAAGTAGAGTAAATTATCCTTAAAACCTATTTATATAATCTTCTTATCTACGTTAGTGCAGAATCAAAGGCATTATATAAATGACAAACGTTTATTTCCCTTTTTTTTTAATTGATAATTTGAGGAAAACTGTTTGTTTATTTGTTTGAAGTTAACCACAGAGCTACACAATGGGCTATAGGGAAGGCAGCCAGTTATCAGCGCCCTAACATCCATAATACAGGCCCGGCATGTCCAGGTGGTTAGGGCGCTCGACTCGTAATCTGAGGGTCGCGGGTTCGAATCCCCGTTGCACCAAACATGCCAACCTCCGCCTTTGCCAAGTCCAGGATGAGAAAGGAGGAGGGTTGGGCGCGGGGCTAGCAACTCCACCCCGTAAAAACCAACCTGCTACAAGTAACTGCAACAACAACTTTCCGTTGGTGAGGTGTTGTTATGGCCCTGTGCTCCACTGGGAGTTTACAGGAATAAAAAAAAAACAGAAACACCCATAATCCATGCTAGGGAATTGACTGTAACTTTTATATCGCTTCTCTAGCTTAAAGTGCAGGGAATATTTTGTGGAATTACACGAATTCCAACCCGACTTTCTAGCTCTAAAATCTAAAGCTTTATCACAGAACTCAACTGACATATACACTTATAATGACTCTTCGGACATCAGATGCTAGCTAAGACATTTGTATTTCATAAAGTGCTTGAAGTAGAGGGATCAACGAACCATTTTTTGTATTAAGGATTTAACACGTAGAAACATACTGTTTCCACTTTATACTTAGGAGATAAAGTTGAAGCCAAATACGTAGTAAATCCTCTATTGGTAATTTAAGTTGATTTATTCGTTTCGTTGTTTTCACGTGCTAAGTTACATAATAAGCTATCTGCGCTGAGTCATCCATTGGTATCTAACCCATGATTTACAACCGGTGAGAAGTTTACGTTGAAAAGAAGCTAGTTTTGTTTTGACTTTACATGAAGATACATAAATATATATGTCTATTCCATCCAAGACATGTTATTCACTGCTTTAATGGTACATATATTTCCTCCCATTCATGATATATATAATTCATTCCGTTCATTTATTCAACTATATAAAAGAATAAGATTTAACAATATAGAAGGGTAATAATCAACTATATAGAAGAATAAGACTTAACAATATAGAAGGGTAATAATCAACTATATAGAAGAATAAGACTTAACAATATAGAAGGGTAATAATCAACTATATAGAAGAATAAACTTAACAATATAGAAGGGTAATAATCAACTATATAGAAGAATAAACTTAACAATATAGAAGGGTAATAATCAACTATATAGAAGAATAAGACTTAACAATATAGAAGGGTAATAATCAACTATATAGAAGAATAAGACTTAACAATATAGAAGGGTAATAATCAACTATATAGAAGAATAAAACTTAACAATATAGAAGGGTAATAATCAACTATATAGAAGAATAAAACTTAACAATATGGAAGGGTAATAATCAACTGTATAGAAGAATAAGATTTAACAATATAGAAGGGTAATAATCAACTATATAGAAGAATAAGACTTAACAATATAGAAGGGTAATAATCAACTATATAGAAGAATAAGACTTAACAATATAGAAGAATAAGACTTAACAATATAGAAGGGTAATACTCAACTATATAGAAGAATAAGACTTAACAATATAGAAGGGTAATAATCAACTAGTATAGAAGAATAAGACTTAACAATATAGAAGGGTAATAATCAACTATATAGAAGAATAAGACTTAACAATATAGAAGGGTAATAATCAACTATATAGAAGAATAAGACTTAACAATATAGAAGGGTAATAATCAACTATATAGAAGAAGAATAGAAGACTATTCACTAAAACTCTTAACTTGTTACTTAACAATGAAAATTTCTTAGATTACAAATTTTAAAATATGAATTACCTTTTTGCGTTCCAGCACTTATTAACAGAGTATTAATAAACAAGTCATATTAAAATAAATTATTAGTTTATTGAAAAAGCGCATATTGGGTAGGATTTATATCAAAGTTCATTAAATAATTTTCTCAGCCACATGAGATACAACGGTTGGCATGATATGTTGAATATTGGGTTTTATTGTCACCTACTAATTCTTGGAAATTGTAATAGTTAAAGATTTGAACATTTTACAGTCTTGACTATAATTAAGCAAGAATTGAGATGATTGTTTGCTTTAATTCAATTGTTTCTGGTGTGCGATTAAACTATTAGAGTGCCATTTTGTTTCTTGAAGTAGTTTCCTTATGTTCTGTTCACATAAGTACCAACAGGTTACCATGGATTTAAATAATGGATACATAAGTACCAACAGGTTACCATGGATTTAAATAATGGATACATAAGTACCAACAAATTACCATGGGTCTAAATAATGAATACATAAGTATCAACAAGTTACTATGATTTAAATAATGGATACATAAGTACCAACAAGTTACTATGATTTAAATAATGGATACATAAGTACCAACAAGTTACTATGATTTATATAATGGATACATGAGTACCAGGAAGTTATCATGGATCTAGTAAACGATACATAACTATCAACATGTTAATATAGAACCATCGTTGACACTTACGAACGTTCAAAACATTTCCATAAACTTCTTTGACATTCTTTGTGGCTGCAGAGGCGTTGTTTCCCTTCTAGTAATGGATACATAAGTACCAACAAATTACCATGGATCTAAATAATGGATACATAAGTACCAACAGGTTACCATGGATTTAAATAATGGATACATAAGTACCAACAGGTTACCATGTATTTAAATAATTGATACATAAGTACCAACAGGTTACCATGGGTCTATAAAATGGATACATAAGTACCAACAAATTACCATGGGTCTAAATAATGAATACATAAGTATCAACAAGTTACTATGATTTAAATAATGGATCTTGTGTTGAGTCAAACGTGCCACATTGTCGGGGAGAAGAAGAACACCTCTCCGATTGACGAGTGAAGGACATTTTTGATGAATGGCTTGATTTAAAGGTTCCAGTTGCTGACTATAGATCTCTGCATTGACAGTTCGCTGTGGATTGAGGAGTTCGAAATTAATTACTCCTCTGATGTCCCACAAAATGGAAGGCATCACTTTTTGCAGATGGAGTCCAGGTTTTGAGGTCGGAAGTGGTTATTGTCTAGGACTGAGCCATTGTTTTTGGCATTTAAGATTCACATAGAGAATCCATTTTTCACAACCGGTGCCAATTCTGTCCAAAAATGGTTCACGCGCATTACGCACCAGAAGAGACGAAGCAATGTTCACACATTGGAAACGATGACCATCGGAGAGTTTATGAAGCACCCAAACACCTTCTTTATGGAGTTTTCCCATATTCCTTAGATGTTTACGTATTATTTCATGAGAGGCATGCAATCTCAGGGCCATTTCACGAGTGGGTTGCCTTGGGTTAGACTCAACAACCGTCTTCAGAGCATCAATATCAATTCCAACATGTCGACCCTTGCCATCACAATTTTTAAGGATAAAGTCACCTGAACGAAATTTGCTATTATGAAGTTGGGTTGGAAAGTTCTCCCCCACCCACCATATTCTCCAGATATGGCACCATCAGATTACTATTTTTTTCGTTCGCTGCAACACCATCTTAATGGGGAAACGTACGCAAATGTGGAAGGCGTTAAAGAGGACATGTTTTTGCTTCAAAGCCAAGTGATTTCTTTAATCAGGGCATTAACAACCTGACTATAAGATGGAAAAACATCATCGATAAGAATGGAGACTATTTCATTTAATAATTTTTTGTTTTGATATATATATACAAGTTGTTCGGGTTTTTTCATCTAAAAAAAGTGACATTAATTTATTGACGACCTAATATATACGGTGCTAAAAGAAGTTTTAATAATTTGCAGCACATATAGTCAAAGAGCTTTAAAACAATTACACAACAATTATAAAATCAGATAATTTACTTTCTTTAAAGCAACCTTTAAGTTCAGAATTTAATTCAAGTTAATAGAACCTCTTTAATAAACAATAGTAGATTTTAGAAATAGACGTATATGCAATTTTAGAATCGGATGAATGGTAACTTTAAAAAGGTCTCTTAACATCATTATTTGCCATGTGTTTGTTGGCACTTACGGTTATATGTCTGTGTCGTATAGTGTTTGGAATCAGAGCAAAATTTTTCATTCAAATAAAATTTTATTCCATAATTTTAACTATTGTATCTACTTGAAATAAATCAAAATTTCTACTGATATTATAATTCATTTGAATGTTGGAAAGAGAAAGATGAAAGAACTTGCAATTCTTTATGAGATGCTTACGTGTTCCAAAATCTGGGCTTCATTACCTTTCGAAAGAATTCCGCTAATAAAATGCTAGTCTCATAGTAATAGTACACAAGATGTCTTAATCCCAGGTGACAGGGTTGTCTTCCGAGAGTTAAGCATCTTAAATGAACCTGGATCTAATGCCATTATAACATATTCTAATCCAATTTATTATTAAAGGCGAAAAGTTAAATACTAAATCAAATGTGCCCAACCACGTGTCAGCTTGTAAGTAATGGGTACTGACTGTTATACACGTGCTTTATCTCATCATAACCGTATTCAAGATAATTAGCTCAATGTTATTTACATTATAAAAAGATCGACGTATAACTGTTTTCTGTGCTGTTTTATATGCATCAAATACAGGCCTATCAAAAGTTCGAAGACACGTAGCCACAGAGTCAGTGACCAGAATTCCTCATAGTTTGTAAGATACAATTTTAATCAAATTGTTTACCTGCTTGCATCCAGGTGACAGATCTGTGTTTACCAGTTCTTCGAAGCTGGGTGAAGCGGTCGGCTCCTATAGCAACACGAATTTTACAACGAACTGTGAAGATTCCCCAGCAAAATTTTTCAAACAATAGAGGGTGTTAATTACTCTACAATTTGACACTCCGTCCGTTCATATCAGCCCTTTTAAAATGCGCAGAATTACAAAACATATGCGACCAATGTCTTGTAGTTCATATTCCTCATTCATCTGTAAAGTAAGTGTAAGTTTATTGAAAGGAAGATTTCTGACACTTTGCTTCGTAAGTTTAACAAGTGAACGTTTCAAATATTCTAAAACTCTTAAGTCAACTTAAACCTTTTTTTTTTTTTTTACTATCAAGTTTGATTACCACTGAATGGTCTTATTCACAATAGATCGTGCTGTTGTTGTTGTTGTTTGTAATTAAGCACAAAGCTACACCGAATTCACGAATCTTAATATCTTTTAAACACTTTGACGGTATTATTCTAGTTATCTGGTATGTATTTGTACCCTCGTTCTCTTTTCAAAAAGCTCGTGTTGAATGGGTGTCCGATGTACGTATTTCTGGGAAGTGAACAATGGTTTTATATATTTCTAAATAATCTTAATATCAGTATTAATAGACAAATATGGCAAACTAAATATGGCAGAAAATGATATATTTTTTAATAGAAAGTTTTATTAGTTTTTATTAGCTCAGTACGTCCTTCCACGTAAATACGATCCAATTAATTCATGAACCGAGTTCTGCATATTATATTCATGTTTTTATTTCAAAGAATTTCAGACACTGTCTACCCATTCTTTAGTAATATACTCAATAATTCAAGTTGAATAATTCATTTTCACACGAAAAAAAACAACAACATAAATTCTCCAGTTTACTTCTCCAAAAATGTTAACATCTCGTTCACACGGTATGAAAGAGAATGCAATTGATGACAACGGAAATATTAAAATTAGAAATAGGCTTATATATATATATATATATATTAATTTATTTAAGCGTCCTCTTTGTTCTTTCAATTTTTACAACAAACTGCGTAGATAAACATTAGTAATAACTAATATTATTTCAAACACGTCTCTAACAATCATTAGATAATTAGGATACTCTCCTTATTCTAATTTTCTTAACTCCAGAGTAATTGAACAAGTCTGTTATCTATTTTTGAAATGTAGGGTTTTTTTTCCTAATTCCTGTTCGTACCAATGTTCGTTTTTTTTTGTTTTGTTTTAAGGATTCAATAATTGCTTTTCATGAGGAATTGTTTTTATGGAAGACATAAGGATGATTTCTAGCTTCGTTAAGTTGGTTGTAGAATTTATCGTCGTAGATCAATTGATCATTTGGAGATCAAGTATTTGCTCGCTTTATCTATTAACACACTTTCAATTAATTTTCAATAAATCGTAATTCAAAGAAACAAGGAGAGCATAAAATTCTACACGCTTTAATAGAAATCAACCATTAACTTATTCAATCAAAGAAAAACGATATGGAAACTTGTATTGTTTTTCTTCTCTTCAGATTTTTAATTATCTTATTTCAGAAGACGCTTTTAATTGAATCGTTTATTTAAAATTTTGAGAAAAAAAAATCTAGCCATATATATATATATATATGTTTGTCGTCTGATTTGTTTGAACGACTTATTAGATGGTTTATTGGCTACTTGAACCAAATCACTATATTACTATAGCATTTATTACTATCTAAATTAATATGTTAACAATATGGGTCACCCGTGTATCGGCGGTAAGTTTACGGACTTACGACGCTAAAATTCAGGGTTCGATTCCTCGCGGGGGACACAGAATATGGCTTTGCACTAAAAACATAAAAAGCTAATAATAAAATATATTATTTCACAGCTAATGCGAAATTGCCATGAAACGGCATGTATCAGAACTACATTCTGACATCGTATGACGTTTCATAGGTTGTGTGCTACCATCAATTATGAAACGGCATGTATCAGAACTACATTCTGACATCGTATGGCATTTCATAGGTAGTGTGCTACCATCAAATATGAAACGGCATGTATCAGAACTACAATCCGACACCGTATGGCTTTTCATAGGTTGTGTGCTACCATCAAACATGGATCGCTTTTGAGAAAGATGTGTAAAAGCTCTCTTTAGACATTCCGGTCGTAAAGACATGTGCATATCAACGGTACGAAATGTCTAGCGACTTATGATTTTTTGATATACCAAAATTAACCAAAGAATGACGGTAGTCGAAAATATTAACTGTAACAATAATTGAATAATCTTAATTGTTACAATAAAATTTAACCTTCGGATTTATAGTGATGATGTGAAATAAAGCTAGCTCTGACAACAATAAAACACTTAACCTATTATAACAATTCAGGTAAACGTAGATGTTGAAATAATAAAGCAACTCTGATCGTTATAGTACACACACTCCTAATATATTACATATTATTCTAGGATCTACTCTATGCACCTCGAATTTTGATTATCTTTAAGAAAACAATCTTGTCTTTAAGTTTCTTGTTCTTCATCGTATTTTTCATCAATGTATGACTAACGTATTAATTCCAAGGATCCTTTAAACAAATACCAAGCGTTTTATTTCATCTTCGTGGTACTTGTCTGGCTTTGATCTTAGGTAAAATTAAATTAGTAATTAGAGAGAAGATGACGATCGTGTTTCCCACTTTGATAAGTGCGCCGGTGAACCAACTTTATGAGACATATATTATTCTTCTCTTAGTTGCACTATGAAAGAAATGCAGAAAATGTCCATCTTGAAATATATATATATATATATATATATAATTTTCTTAATTTCACTTTGACAGCGGAGATTTTGTAGATCAACTCCGATTAAACTTTCATAATTACACACCTCGTCTAAATAAAACGCTTGTTTATATTTGAATGAATATATTAAATTAGACCAAATGTCACATTGAGTTAAACGAAACAAAAATAATTAAATACTGTTCTATGAAAATCCCACACTTTTCATTAAACTATAGGTATTGTGATTGTATTCTGTTGTTATAAGTATTACAATGAAACACCACGCCTGTAGTGTTTTTAAAGTTTCCTTTTATTCAAATCTTGTTTCATATTTCCAGATGCATTGATGCGTAGAGAGGAACAGCTGACTTGCTAAAAAATACCGTACTTCTCTATGAAGGCAAAACAATGATGGAAACTAAATATCGTAGTTTTCAGATGTGATGAAAGAAATGCTGGCGTAGAGAAAGAGACGACCAAGTTGTATAGATTTTTAGAGCATAAAACTAAAAGAACCGACATATATATTTTCTTATATACTTGCCTCGTGTTTCCTTGTATGGAAGAACAGCTGAGGAATTGGAGACAAAGACATATGTGGTAAATGTAATAGTTGTTGTTTGTTTTCTCATTCCTTCATACTTAGCGAAGTTAACGAAAAATAAACTTTGGCAAATGATTCAGCGTTATAAAAAGCGTGACAGGAACACGACAAAAGTCGTGAAAAATATATCCAAACTTTTCTTCACTGTAAATCAGGTAAAGGATTTTACGCAATTTCCATACCCGCAAGCAGGTGATACGCTTAACAATGATATATGTTCTGCTTAGCAATCTCTTAAGTTGAAAAATAATAACCAAGTAATAGACAGCGTAATGTAAATGATTGCGTTTGTTTTTTCATATATATATCTTTCGAAATTTCATAGAACACTTAGTGAATAACACTGTTTGGACGATGACTGTATGGTTCAGAGTAATGATGCATATAAAAAAAAAGGAAATACAACGTTCAGCTTGAATCAACTACACAAGAAATATGTATCACATAATTATTCTGTATTTCTATGAATGATAAATATAAAACACTGAAAAAAAAGAAGTGATAATATTTCCACTGCTAACATATTAAACAGATGTGCATGGCCAATATGGTTTATACTTGCTTCTCGTGACTACTTTAAAGTGACATATGTTTGGGACGCGTGGATTAATTGTTTTAGAGCAAAGCCACATTGGGCTATCAGCTGTATCCACCGCGGGGAATCGAACCCGGGATTTTAGAGTTGCAAGTCCGTAGATTTACCGCTGTCCTATGTATTCATGTTAGTTAAAACGTGACTTAATCCAAATTTGTGAATATTTAATTCACCTACAGTATTGGAAATAATTATGAAAATTTACAAGTCATGCCTATGTAGGAGTCACAAATCACGAGTAGTTACAACTAAGTAGTCATTTTTATCATTAGTACAATACATTAGTGCAGAAATTACCAAATAAAAGCGAATTACTGTACAGAGTACTTTGTATTTGCTTTCTACAGAGTGGTGAACCTTGTGTTTATGCTACTGGAAGTTTTTCAATGAATCACTGTTCCACAATTCAACCACTCTTTTCGACTGCCGATTGAGCTTTTTATAAACTAGACTTAATCATTTTAACATCAGTACTTTGTGCAGACCAAGTAACGTTTGAGAGTGTTTAAACGATTTTTCGTTCCAGGTATCGTTTCATAACACTTGCCATATGCTTGGGATCACTCTCTTGCTGAAAGATAAATCCTTGCTCTACAGCATGATTAATACGAATTTGTACCTGTCAGCAGTCAGGGTGCCATCAATTTTTAATAGATTTCCAGCATCATTGGTTGAGATGCAGCCCACGCTCGTATTCAAACTTCAAATTTCGCCTTAAACCATGTCATGTAGTAGCCTTCATCAGGTAAAACTTTGGTATATGCATATTTTTCATTTATTATCTCTGTCGTGGGAGCCAAGTGTGCATTCATCACTCTACTACTGGGAATAGTATGACTGCATGTAGTTTTATACGAATTACGTTGGTGAGGCACTCCCTGATTGGTATGGGTTGGATAACAGCCAATCACAGCGTAAACTACTAGCACGTGACTCTACTCCAGGGGAAGTTCACGCTCATATAATAGAGGGGAAGCTGTTTTCTTAATTATTTTCAGTATTATATGTTGGTGCTTAAAGGGTTATGAGATTATTCTATTAATATCAGCAATTTTCGATCCTTTGGTAAAATACACAAAACACTGATTTTTTAATACCCGACCCAGATATAGTAAAGCAAATTGAATTATATAACAATTAACCAGTGGAAACTTGGATATATTTCGCCATTGTTTATGTTAATGCTATGTTCTTTTTTAACTGGATAAATGTGAGTTTTCAACAACATCACCGTTAATAAAGTTTATTTTTTTCAGACTAACACTGTTGCCTTAAAAAAATAATTTTGACATCACATAAAAACAGAGAAGCGGTTCCGAAGCTAGCTAATTCTCTGGTACTAGCAACAAGAATACTATAAAAATTGTTAAATTACTCTCCGACATAACTCTACGTTGATCTATATGTAAAACCTAGTAATTAAGTCTAACTCTGAGGGCCAGAAAATGCATTATTAAATATTACAATTATACCAGATGAATAGCCGTGAAAGAAAAGTAAGCTGCTTCTTAAATGCAATATTACTTAGGAGCATGTTTTATGTGATATTATTGTCGAACATGCTTTACGTGATATTACTTTGGAGTATGAAAAAGATTAATTCTTAATAGGTAGTTATGCAAGCCCAGTGATGCTAACAACAAAGAAAATAGAAACGTGAAAAATGAACGATCTTTTCGATATGTCCTAATGATCAAGATCTGACACAGAGGTTTGTTTTTAACGAAGACGCGGGAAAAACAAAGAACTAAATAATGTGTCGTCGTCCTCTTTCTGTAGGATTCTTTTTTTAATTTGAAATAATAATTAACAGAAAAACTTTTAACTTTATTAACGCAATAAAATGCCGAATTGCATTTCTATAATCATTTTAACATTAATTTCTTATCATTAAGTCCAAGTGTACTCGAGCTTTTTCTTCCCTCAGATATGATTTATCCAATATCATTAACTTTACCACGTTTTCCTCTAGGTATTCTGGTTTTCCGACTCCAACTGTATATGCCTCTAGAGGCTTCAATGAAAGCATTCGTTTAATTGGAGCAACAAAACAAGCTAGCATGGTGTCCCTGCAGGCTCTTAGTAATGAAGCTTTCCAACAATCGTTATTTTTTTCTGGCGATAACCTGATTAATGGATTGTATAACCAACATAGCAAGTTTCCAGACACCTGCACGTGTTATGTCCCTAGTGTAAGGGGCTATGTTCTGTTTACTAAGAACACTTATGCTGCACTACAACACTATTAAAATGTATATCACCTAATAATGAACCAATAATAAAAAAAAAAGATTTAACATGCATTTCACATTGATGGGAAACAGAACGTTTCATTATACGTATTGTAGCATTATCTAACAAAGGTTAGCTGTAAAATTGTAATGATAAATCATCATTAACATTGTAAAAGCACCATAACAAGGATCGCTTTCGTTACAGAAAGTTAGTTTAAAAACACATAAAAATATCCAAAGGATACGCTTTTGAACACTGTGGCTCTGGTTTAAACTGGTTTAAATGTTTGGTGTAAAACGTCTTTAAAGATTATCATATAACTTAACTGTAGCGTTCTTGAAAAAATAAATTGTATGTTTTTAGTGACTAATTCACGAGATGCAATTCTATTAGCTGATTCACTCTCCGTTTTCTTCTTGATGACCCCCCCCCCCAAGTGGCTCAGCGGAGAGTCTGAAAGCCTATAACGCTAAAAACCGGGTTTCGATACTCCTGACGGGCACAACACTAATAGCCCATTATGTAGATTTGTGTTTAACAACAAAACAAACAATCAACTTATGCTGTATGTTTATTTTGTTTGTAAGATTTCGCACAAAGCTATACAAGGCCATCTGTTCTAGCCGTCTCAAATTTTGGAATGCTAGACTATAGGGATGACAGCTAGTCAACACCACCCACCGCCACCACTTGGGCTACTAATGTCAGGCCCAACAGTGGGATTTGACCATAATTGTTATAGCGCATATACGGCACCAAGGTTCGGAACCCCAAGGTTTTTTTGCCGATAATGGGACGCAAATTAGGAAACCTCAAATCCATAGTCCGGCACACTAACCAATCGGCCACGCTCGGCCCATATCATGTGACTGTTTTACAACTTATAAAGAAGGTGTCGGACTTAAAGGGCATCATTCTGTGGTAATGATTTACATTTGCTTGTCTGAAGTTAAGCACATAGTTACACGAAGGGCTGTCTGTGCTCTGCCCATCACGGGAATTGAAACCCAGTTTCTAGCGTTCTAAGTCCACAGACATGCCGCTGTGCCACTGGGGAGGGGGGGCTGTGGTAATGAGTACCAGGGCACGCCCGGTTTCTAGCGTTCTAAGTCCACAAACATCCCGCTGTGCCACTGAGGGGTGGGGTGGTAATGAAGAACAAGGCGCGTGGTGTGTTTTTATAGTGTTATTTTGTAATTGGTATCAGGTACGAACATTATCAGTTTTCAAACACACCTAACTTTGCGATGTGTAAGTAAAATGTTATAATAAAATAAAACATTTAATAGCCAACATTCGACTTCAAAGTTCAAGTAAAATGTTATAATAAAGTATTTAATAGCCAACACTCGACTTCAAAGTTCAAGTAAAATGTTATAATAAAGTATTTAATAGCCAACACTCGACTTCAAAGTTCAAGTAAAATGTTATAATAAAGTATTTAATAGCCAACATTCGACTTCAAAGTTCAAGTAAAATGTTATGATAAAGTATTTAATAGCCAACACTCGACTTCAAAGTTCAATCCTCTTTGAAAAAAAAAGAATACTTCTATCCTCGTCGTTTTACCGTCGTGGCTTCAGCAGAGGGTTTATCACACACCTAAAGAAAATGTGGGCGGAGACGTTCTGTGAGATTCAGTACAAATGTTTCATTTTGAACTTATTGTAACTGCCATATATTAAATTGGATGCAACGTGTGAATATTACACTTAAAGTACGTGTTGAATATATAATTTAATATATTATCTGCAGTATGCATGAAGAACAGATCGGCATTAACCTTTCATCTCAGCCTTTATAATGAGCATTGTCAAGTTGAATTTTTTTTTTAAATGAGTGATAACAAAGAAAATTTAAATGTTCTGAAGGTTTGCCATTTTCTGTTATATATATATGCATATTTCTACTGACTTTACACAACCCTCTAAATATATATATACATATATATATTTCTACTGACTTTACACAACCCTCTCTCTCTCTCTCTCTAATATATATATATATATATAGATAGATTTCTTCCTTGACTCGCAATCTGAGAGTCGCGGGCTCGAATCACCGTCCCAGTAAACATGCTTATCTTTTCAGCCGTGGGGCGTTATTATGTGACGGTCAATCCCACTATTCGTTGGTAAAAGAGTAGCCAAGAGTTGTCGGTATGTGGTGATGACTAGCTGCTTTCCCTCTGGTCTTTCACTGCTAAATTAGGAACGGCTAGCGCAGATAACCCTCGTGTAGCTTTGTGCGAAATTCGAAACAACCTAACTAAAAGTTCCTATATCAATTTTTGCACATTACTCAAAACGTGAAACTTGTTACTTGAGCAATTACGTATTTAAAACTTGAATTCGGTACTCACATAATTTCGAATAATTCGGTACTCAGATAAGTATACTCAATAGAGTTACAGGAACCTATTAGTCGTATATTCAAGAAATGATAATGAATTCGAAACATTCCTCCGAATAATAAAACATTTCGCGCTGAATCTATAGTGCAGAAAACGCAACCATAAAAGTATTTTCATCAAGATTTAATGATTGTTGATATTTTACTCTAATTATCGCCCTTAGCACTGCAAATCTTTTCCAAAAATTAATCTAATACATTTCCTTTCGGATTTAATTAAATCCCAATCCTTCTTTTAATATTGTTAATAATTAACATTACTTTACAAAATCTTATTCAAAATTATACTTTGAATATCTTACTCTATGAACTGGAAAGAGCAAAAATAAAACAAAACTAGTCTTATATCATTTTCACTGATACAAAAACCAAAACTAGTAAGGAGATCTTTGTGACGTATTGTTAGTTTCTTTTCAAGTGGGATTTATTTCGAGGTCTGTCAAAGTACACGTTTTACACATATTCGTGATACTAAGATATAAAGTAGGTTCAAAAGTTAGAAAATAAAAACTAGATAACCAGAACTAAGCTAGAACCATCGGAAGGTGGAATTTCCAATTCACTCGTGAAGAAGGTAATAAGGATTTTGTATGTGTGTGATTGTATCTTGAGCAATTAAATCTTTGCAATGTATTTATGGTAGACTTCAAGATATAGAGATTGGCTGAATGCTGCGTTTGTTTTCTAAGTGAGAAACATGGCATTTTAGTTACATGATTCTCAACCTTCAGGGTATGATTTAGGTATTTGCACCTTGGGCCACACATCAACTAAGCGACCAAGTCAGAGACCACTATGGTTGCGTCATGGCCATCCTAAATTTAGAGCTAGCAACTAGAACGAGGGCAACTAGGCAGCAGCATCCAATCCTTATCATATGACTACTCTTAGTCGAAATGTGGGATTGACTATCACAATTATAACACCGTTGCAGCTGAAAGCATGTGAAGCGTGTTCAGCGACATATTGCTTTCGAACTTGGATTTTCGATTCGTAGCCCAGCATGCTGATCACTGGGCCACTTCTTACTCCAGGATAGCACAACCCAGCATGATGACTACTGGGCCACTTCTTACTCCAGGATAGCTCAACACAGCATGATGACTACTGGGCCACTTCCTACTCCAGGATAGCGCAACTCAGCATGATGACTACTGGACCACTTCCTACCCCAGAATATTGCATCCCAGCATGATGACCACTGGGCTACTTCCTACCCCAGAATATTGCAACCCAGCATGCTGACCACTGGGCCATTTCTTACTCCAGGATAGCACAACCCAGCATGCTGACCACTGGGCCACTTCTTACTCCAGGATAGCTACAACCCAGCATGATGACTACTGGGCCACTTCTTACTCCAGGATAGCTCAACACAGCATGATGACTACTGGGCCACTTCCTACCCCAGAATATTGCAGCCCAGCATGATGACCACTGGGCTACTTCCTACTCCAGGATAGCGCAACCCAGCATGATGACCACTGGGCCACTTCCTAGTAAGTTGAAAAAGTTTTTCTTTATTAAGTTTCGAATTTTCGGCTAACTTTATTTGTTGTTAAGCACAAAGCTTCATAATAGGCTATCATTAATGCATTAACATTCACATATTACAAATGGATGCCTTTTTCTAAACCATTTATGTTTGTAGGTCCATGTTTTTTGTTGTTTTTTTGTTACAGAGCTTCTAATATCATATAAGTCACGTCAGAAAGGTTCTGTTTGTTTGTTTGTAGTAAAGCACGAAGCTACACAATGGACTATCTGTTTTGTGCCTACCACGGGTATCGAAACCCAGTTTTTAGCGTTATAAGCTTTCAGACTTACAGCTGTGCCACTGTGAGGGCACACCAAAAAAAGTGTATAAAAGAAATTATTTAAATATTGCAATTATTACTGATATGGTTTACTATGTATTTTACATAAAACTTTCTTATTCTGCATTACTTATTTAAGTTTTTCTTACCACTGAACGCTATTAAAAATAGTGGCAAAATTGTGAAAGTAAGGGAATATAATGCGATATACATGGATATACCGGTAGTTATGGAAATATAATAAGACGGTTATAAAGTAACATTACAGGACCGCTCCATCGTGTGTGAAATAATTTTGATATGTGTATTAGATCATCAAGAAATTATTGTCGCTTTTTTTTAGATGAAAAAACCCGAACAACTTATATATATCAAAACAAAACATTTATTAAATGAAATAGTATCCGTTCTTATCGATGATGCTTTTCCATCTTACAATCAGGTTGTTAATGCCCTGATTAAAGAAATCACTCTGCTTTGAAGCAAAAAACATGTCCATGTCCTATTTAACACCTTCCACATTTGTATACGTTTCTTCATTAAAATGGTGTTGCAGCGAACGAAAAAGATGAT
>NW_013667102.1:206477-223065 GCF_000517525.1 Limulus polyphemus
TCTACCATCACAATTTTTATGAAGACTAAAGTCACCTGAACGAAATCTGCTGAACCATCCTTGACACTTACGAACGTTCAAAATATTTCCAGAAATTTCTTTGATATTCTTTGTGGCTACAGAATTGTTGTTGTTTCCCTTCTTGTATTCAAACAGTATTATATGCCGAATGAGTGTCTCGTCGTGTGCCATCACTATAAGGGATTAGAGTATACTAAACTTTACATATTATATAGGCTACACTAACGTGACGTTTAGGCGGTTCGTTTAACTATTATACGTGATGAACGTTTTTTGGGGGGTGGTTAATGAAAGTGTTCCAAAACGCGACATTAATTTCTTGACGACCTAATATAATAGTATTGCTTGTTTGTGCTTTATCATAAAGCTGTACAATGGGCTTTCTGCATTGTGTCTAGTGCGGTGACCAAACCATTATACTAGCTGGCACCCAGGTAGTACCCACGGTGGACACAGCAAATAGCCGAATTGGTTTTCTTCTAAACAAACAAACAAAAGCTGACCACTGAGCCACCGGAAGACTCAGTGTTCCAAATATTTAAGTGACATATCTATGGTCACTTGTTGACCTCAGGACTTGATTTTCCTTACTACGTCTATAGATTTTCAGATTCTATCACACTATAACTGTTCTTGTTTATTTCTCATGCTGGCTTTTCTATGCATTTTCAGATTCTATCAAACCGTAACTGTGCTTGTTTATTTCTGATGTAGACTTTTCTATGGATTTTCAGATTTTATTACACTCTTGCTGTGCTTGTTTGTTTTCCTGTAGACTTTTCTGTGGATTTTCAGATTTCATTACACCGTAACTGTACATGTTTATTTTTCATGTAAACTTTTTTATGGATTTTCAGATTTTATCACACTGTCTGTAACTGTATTTATTTGTTTTCCTGTAGACTTTTTTATATGTTTTCAGATTTCATTACACCGTAACTGTAACTGTTTATTTTTCATGTAAACTTTTTTATGGATTTTCAGATTTTATCACACTGTCTGTAACTGTGCTTGTTTGTTTTCCTGTAGAATTTTTTACATGTTTTCAGATTTCATTACACCGTAACTGTACTTGTTTATTTTTCATGTAAACTTTTTTATGGATTTTCAGATTTTATCACACTGTCTGTAACTGTACTTGTTTGTTTTCCTGTAGACTTTTTTATATGTTTTCACATTTCATTACACCGTAACTGTACTTGTTTATTTTTCATGTAGACTTTTTTATGGATTTTCAGATTTTATCACACTGTCTGTAACTGTATTTGTTTTTTTTTCATGTAGACTTTTTTATGGATTTTCAGATTTTATCACACTGTCTGTAACTGTATTTGTTTATTTTTCATGCAGACTTTTTTATGGATTTTCAGATTTTATCACACTGTCTGTAACTGTTTGTTTTATATGCAAACCTTTCACTTTGTCAAACGTATAATCACACTCCTTGAATTTTCATTTATTTTGAATTTGATATTTTATTACTTTAAATTTTGTAGACAAAACTAGTAAAACAATATCTGGAAGAGTTTCAATATAATTAATAAATAAGAATGGCCAGTTTTAAAAAATCCATGCCAATAGTACCTGGAATTTAATCATTGTTTTTACTGGCGACAGAAATATGTTTTACAGCCATTTATATTTTGATGATAAAAAGCCATATTACTATACTGATATTGGTTTGTAAAGTACGTACTGTTCCCTAAATGACCTGACGTAAAAATAGTTGACCCAAAAACATCCCAGAAACCACTAGTGAAAAACAAAGAGTTTTATAAGTCGAAGTACAGCCAGTATCAAATGATAAAGAATCTCGAAACAAACGTTGTCTTCTTGTATTATAACTTTAATAGATTTTGTTGAGTTTTCAAAGTTATACGCTCAATTTTCGTACGTTCCAGATTTTTTCTTGAGCTTATGGTATCCGGGTTTCGATACTCGTGGTGGGCAGAGTATAGATAGCCCATTGTGTAGCTTTGTGCTTAACTTTTCAAACAAACAAGCTTATGGTATAAATATATAATCCACAAAGTGTAGCTTGACATAATTGTAAAACGATAAAAGACACTTAATAATATTTACAAGCGTCTCGACCACTCCTTTTGTATTATAAATACATTGAAATAATTTAAAACATGAAACTAGTTTATTAGAAGATAGGATTTAATATTAAACATTTTACAGCCCCTTGAAGAATCTGATATTGAATAAGCTTAAAATCCCTTATTTATAACTTAGGTGTCTTCAGCGCATTCCACAACCAAGTAAACATAAAAAAAAAGGATTAGAATTTGATGCCAGACACGGTTCAATTAACTTTCTCGTTCCAAAGAAGTGGTTCAGATGTGATAACTAAGTCGCCAAGACAGAAGGATAAAGCGTAATTTGGATGTTGAACATAAAAAAAAAATTAACACTTAAAAGCTGAAAGAAGAAGATAAAACTTTTGAAGATAAAACTTTTCTATTCTGTGTACTGAAAAACAGTTCAGGAAGATCAAAATTTTTACACCTTTGTTATCGTCTGTTGACGAACACAGGAGACATGTCGGAATCATCAAAGAAAATTGGCTTCCAATTAGATCGATATTCAATTACCTAGACAAGAGAAACGCTTTAAAAGCATCCCTTTATCCAGTTTCATTTTAGATTTTTAAATATTTGCTTTTCAGCTCCACAAATAGTCTCTTAGTTTTGTGTGCATTCCTAAAGTTTTTCTTTCTGGTATTTATTGGAAAATATAAGAGAAGTCGAATTTCAAAGTTATAATAATGCTTCAGAAATTTAAAAAAATATTTATTTCTTAGTGATATTAATAACAAACACGTTTAAGTTAATGTTTAGTTTATTTTGAGTTTCGCGCAAACTTACACGAGGGTTATCTGAGCTAGTCGTCCCTAATTTAGCACTGATAGACTAGATGGAAGGCAGCTCAAGTTAACATTACACACCACCAACAGAGAGTGGGATTGAACGTCACATTATAACGCCCTCTTCATGATAGCGATGTTGTTTGCTGCTCATTGATGTACTTCGATCAAACTGACAGTTGGAGTTTTCGTAACTGAAACGCCATTTCTTTAGAAGTAATATCATTATGACGACAAAGGTAGGTGTAAATGTGGAAAATATTTTCCTTTGTTGTTCAAAATACCTATTCTTGCCAACGATTATTGTGCTTTGGTCAAACTGACAGTAGGAGCTTACGAAACTGAAACGCCATTTCTTTAGAAATAAGATCATTATGACGACAAAGGTAGGTGTAAATGTGGAAAATATTTTCCTTTGTTGTTCAAAATACCTATTCTTGCCAACGATTATTGTGCTTTGGTCAAACTGACAGTAGAAGTTTACGTAACTGAAACGATATTTCCTTAGAAACAAAATTGTAATGACGACAAAGGCATGTGTAAATGTGGGAAATGTCTTCTTTCGTGTTTCAAAAATAACTATTCTTGCTACTCCAAAAAAAGTGATCGTTTCTGGAGAATAACTCGAAAGACATTTTCCTAATGCCAATTAGAGGCTTTACAACGTCCTTGAAGTTTAATTTCAGTGTATTGTTATCGGCTACACGAGGGCTACCTGCACTAGCCGTCCCTAATTTAACAATGTAAGACTAAAGGGAAGGCAGCTAGTCATCACCACCCACCGCCAACTCTTGGGCTACTCTTTCTACCAACGAATAGTGGGATTGACCGTCACATTATAACGCCCCCACGGCTGAAAGGGCGAGCATGTTCGGTGAGACGGAGATTTCTAATAAGAAGTTGCTATAACAACTTAGTTTCTCTTAGATGCATCAAATAGAAAAAATATATTGAAGTGATCATTCAATACGGTTAATGGGTTTTATTCTTTCGAAAACTGTTCAACTGTAGCAACTGTTCAAAAATATATGTCAAATTCTAATTGTCAACTTGATATGTTTATATTACAAAATAAAACAATTGCATATAAAAGCCCCCCCCCCCAGTAGCACAGCGGTATGTCTGCGGACCTACAACGCTAGAAACCGGGTTTCGATACCCGTGGTGGGCAGAACACAGACAGCCCATTGTGTAGCTTTGTGCTTCACTTCAAACAAACAAGCATATAAAAAGTTAAAAAAAAACTGAAAAAAGACTTCACTGCATAACTTGTCAAGCCATCATTTTCTAAAGATAATGTCTGAATTTAAAAAAAGAGAAGAAAGACTGAAAACAATCTCTAATCGCAGTAGACGATAACCGATTGCTCAAATTCTCTCAACGATTTTGCTAGAGTTTCGGTTGGATGCACGAATAAGAAGAATTCAGATGCAGTTATCAGAAGGAACATTACTACCATGGAAGAAGCAAAAGAGAAAAAAAATACTTTCAAAGTCGATACGACATTGATTATAGGGTTCTTTACGCTTTTCACTGAATTGTTGATGAGTTCAGCCATCAGAAGATCATTTGCCCAAACCAGGTAACTTGTTGTATACTCCTTTTATGTTAACATGTTGTTTTTGTTTGAATCAATTACATCTCAGAGATTCGGAGTAAATCCAACACCCAGCAAAGATAAACATTCTAAATATCTTTACGTTTACAACCACATCAGTGATTTCAGCATTTAAGTTTAATAGTTCCTGCATTATGTAGAATATCATAGCTATAGTATTATTTTATGTTGGATTTTTCAGACGTCCCCTTTTGCACAAATTCAATCATCAAATTCTACTCCTGAATTTTTCTTTTAAGAAATAAAGCTCCAAAAATAATGCTAGTAGTGTGACTTAATCTACACGAAAGTGATTTAGTTAAAGTTTTAATTCTGACTCAAAACAATAAATATTTATAAATAACTTCAATAAATTAAAGATTGCACACTAAAAAGTTTAATTCATTTTAAATATCTACAGTATTACAGAATTCATTGTAAACAAAATAACACTTAGCTTAACGAAATCCACGTTGTTAAACAGCTAACTAAGATTGTTTTAAGAAAGTTCGAGGATCATTCCGAATTAAATAATAATTAGTTCCATTTCGGAAAAAAAAACACAACTATTTTTACGATATAACCATATGGAAAACTGAATAACAAAGGTTAACAGAAAGCAAGTGAATTTAACAAAAATATTCCATCCAACTGGAAAGTAGCTAAAACTGGATATTGAAGAACTGTCAGGAACCTAAGATACCTTGCGTTTTTATTTCTAATGCTAAAATTTTCCTTATAGTAGGTTTACGTTTGTTCAGTATGAAATCAAGTAACCGCGAAAATGAATAAAATAATGACTATATTTTGAAATTATATTACACTTTCAAAAGTCTATAATTGATTATTCATACTTGATTACAATAATACAGGTTATACAATGTCATCTGGTGTAAGAAATAGACCCCTAATAGAATAAGAACTAACGTGTGCAACATAAACTAGCAAATTTTTCGTATGACATTTATCGTAAATATGCATTTACATTCTTCTGTCAAAAGTATTCAGACACCCCTATAAAGTGTAGTATAGACCACCCAATGTGTCACAATTATCTGCAAGAGAACTTAATGAGTGTTAATACAGCAACACAACAAATATGTAGAATAGTACAGTTTCAGTGTTTGCAAGATTCCAAAACGTTTTGACAAACTTAGAGTATGAGGGAAGATCATAATCTACTGGATAATGTGAATCGAGAGAATTAGTAACATTAAAAAGTATCTTGTGATTTATTTTTTAGGGACTGGTTAAATTATAGTGAGGAATGGATAAATTGATTGAACCTCATTTAAAAAAGTTTCAGACTGACCGAAAGTCCTGTCACATCTTGACAAACTTTTATACATTAAGAGTGTAAAATATGCTGATAATAATCTTTTGCAACAAATCCATAGTGACTTTATGGCATCCAGTGTTGCTACATTAGAATGTGCAACAACTATGAGGTTAGTGCAGCGTGCTTTCGCGCAAGTTCGTGTTAAAAAAAAAAAAAAAAGTAAGGGTCTGAAGGTGAGTAGGTGCACAAGGTGGTATTGTGGCAATTGTAAATCTCTGTGACGGTGGGGAATCTGTAATCTATCTGACTAGACTCCATGTTATAATCCTATAGAGCATCTTTTGAAGCATATTCAGGTTATTTGGTTATTCAGACTAGGGACAGTACCACACCGTTTTAGTAGCTACCAAAGCTAGGCATAGTACTACAATGTTTTAGTAGTTATCCAGGTTAAGGACAGTATTATATCGTTTTAGCAGTTATCCAGGTTAGGGACAGTACGACACCGTTTTAGCAGTTATCCAGGTTAGAGACAGTACTTCCCCATATTAGCAGTTATCCAGGTTGACGGTACTGCAACACCTTTATAGCATTTATACAGTCTGGGAACAGTATATCCAGGTTAGAGACAGTAGTACACCGTTTTAGCTGTTATCAAAGCTAGAGATAGTACGACACCGTTTTAGCAGTTATCCAGGTTAGAGACAGTACTTCCCCATATTAGCAGTTATCCAGGTTGACGGTACTGCAACACCTTTATAGCATTTATACAGTCTGGGAACAGTATATCCAGGTTAGGGACAGTAGTACACCGTTTTAGCTGTTATCAAAGCTAGAGATAGTACGCCAACGTTATAGAGTAGTTATAGACACTAGAGACAACCTCTCTGTCCAAACACTGTTTATTAACCGAATAGAGTTATCCTGTCTTCTAATTTTCTTTCCTTTTGGTAGTGTAGTGGAAAGCTTAGTTTGACCAATTCTGTTTTTCCAAGCTCTATTTCAATTGAATAAAACTCATCTCCATTTTAATACATTATTGGTATACTTTAGAACTATACACGAAGCGCCCAGGGGGTGCTAGTACTATAATTACAAAACTTTAACGTGTTTCGACAGAAAACAAATAAGAAAGAGCAAGAGAGTTGAGTAAACCTTTATAAGTATGTATAATCGAAGACTTTAGAGAATGCTACATTTCATTCTTCCTTAAATGTTTAGTAATTTGATCGAACATAAAACATTAGTCCTGTAAATCAAATATCTCGTGGGTATACAATTAGGAATGTATTATAACCACAGTTAAACGTCTCACGTTAATGATTAGTAAGCAACTTGGCAATGGGAATTAAAAGTTAAGTCACTATGGTAATATACATTTTTCAATAAACTGATTACTCCAAAGACCTGCCAAAAATTAAGCTTTATTTCACTAAAGTGTAATATTGAGAAAGAAGACTAATATATATACTAATTTATGAAGATTAACTGCACAAATACAAGGACTATGAAGATTAACTGCACAAATACAAAGACTTTCTCAAATGATCTTGACATCTTTTCAGCATTCGTTATGCTATAATATCATCCATTAGAAATTTTCCCCATTATATATAAACATTTAATATATATATATATATATATACGGATAAACATTTTTAATGTGTTAAAGTATTAAGAAACATAGCAAACATTGAAACCTTGAGAGTTCTGCAGCTTTATTTCAGAAGTTAAGAAAGTCCGTCTACAAAGAAACAGCTTTTACTACACAATATTACATGACCATAATGCCCATTGATTCGTCGCTACTACTTATTCATTAGTTTAGTAAACGTCATGCACTACAGAAACTATACGTTATTATCACTAAATCATTTCTGTCTACTGACAGCACACTAAAACAAAGTCATTATATAGAAGTGGTAGTTGTATAAAATATTTATTTATAACCAAACACTAATTTTTGGATCCCTAACGACTGTCATGTCAACACAAAAATGGAGATTTCTACCATTGGTGATTATACCCTTCCTTAAACCTTCTATACGTTCTACTACATTTCAAATAAATGTAAGTACACCATGCGTCAGTGGGTAAAAACATGGTCGCGGTTAGTTGTGAGTCCAACCCTAACCTCCGTTACTCATATTCTTATCTGTTATCTTTACAGCTGATTTCTTTAGATAATGTTAGCACGTTTTTTACACTGTTGTAACGTTGTGAAAGTATGATGTAACAATACTACCACACAATATTGGAGTAAGCCAGTATCTGCAAAATCACCTGACACGCAGATCTCGACTGAAAAAACAAAATCAAAACCAAACAAATAAAAATGCAAGTACTGTATGTAAGTGACCATTGTCAAATACAGAATAGCTATACATATAAACGTATATGTGCGTAGTGATCTATAAGCTGTGTCAAGTGTATGAGACGTTCTTCATTACTCAGTATGTTACAAGTTAATCAGCACATAGCAAGTAATATGTTACAAGTTCATCAGCACATAGAAAGTAATACGTTACAAGCTAATCAGCACAAATCAAGTAATACGTTACAAGCTAATCAGCACATAGCAAGTAATATGTTACAAGTTCATCAGCACATAGAAAGTAATACGTTACAAGCTAATAAGCACAAATCAAGTAATACGTTACAAGCTAATCAGCACATAGCAAGTAATACGTTACAAGCTAATAAGCACATATCAAGTAATATGTTACAAGCTAATCAGCACATAGCAAATAACATGTTACAAGCTAATCAGCACATAGCAAGTAATACGTTACAAGCTAATAAGCACAAATCAAGTAATATGTTACAAGCTAATCAGCACATAGCAAGTAATACGTTACAAGCTAATCAACACATAGCAAGTAATACGTTACAAGCTAATAAGCACAAATCAAGTAATATGTTACAAGCTAATCAGCACATAGCAAGTAATACGTTACAAGCTAATCAACACATATCAAGTAACATGTTACAAGCTAATAAGCACATATCAAGTAACAGGTTACAAGCTAATAAGCACATAGAAAGTAATACGTTACAAGCTAATCAGCACATAGAAAGTAATACGTTACAAGTTCATCAGCACATAGAAAGTAATACGTTACAAGCTAATCAGCACATAGCAAGTAACATGTTACAAGCTAATCAGCACATAGCAAGTAATACGTTACAAGCTAATCAACACATATCAAGTAATACGTTACAAGCTAATCAACACATATCAAGTAACATGTTACAAGCTAATAAGCACATAGAAAGTAATACGTTACAAGCTAATCAACACATAGCAAGTAATACGTTACAAGCTAATAAGCACAAATCAAGTAATATGTTACAAGCTAATCAGCACATAGCAAGTAATACGTTACAAGCTAATCAACACATAGCAAGTAATATGTTACAAGCTAATAAGCACATATCAAGTAACATGTTACAAGCTAATCAGCACATAGCAAGTAATACGTTACAAGCTAATCAGTACAAACCAATTAATATGTTACAAACAGTCACCATGCACCAATTAGCACGTTACAAATCAATCACAACATAACAATTTATAGTTTCCTCTGTATTTACTTACCTAATTTCTCTCGTAGATTACAAAGCCATACATTACTCAGGAAATAATAATTTATACGCCCACTTATTCGTTAATAATAACCAATATGTATATCTTTTTTCAATACATTAATGTTGTTACGTGCTAATCCACAAACGTTTACTACTGAACTATGTATGAACCAGTACGAACTGACTTTGACATTGTTTTGTCAATGCACTGCTCACTATTTACATTGATAATTACTTTATGTAATAGAACTACAGTTTACATTATCCTAATAACATATTTTATAACAACGTTTGGGAGATACCACACAGAAACTATAATTTTTAGCACTAAGATATCCTTGTGTTAAGGTTTCTTGTGACATCCGAGCCACGTCGGAATACAATATATATATATATATATCATAATTTGATAGAATAATTAAATAAATGGTAACTTACATTGCACAAATTTAATATAGTAAAGTTAGTTTTAAATTATGATTTTCATAATCTAACTATTGATGATTAAATACACAAAATAAAACATTTAATTTAAGAAAACAAGCTCGTCTGTTTGCTCGAACAAATTAGTTATTTATATATTTTTCTTGAACACTGATTATGTAATCATTCATTGTACTTCTCTTTGTCTTTATTGGCCATACTTATACGTAAATATTCATTGTGGTTGGTGGGATCTCTCAGTACTTTTCTGGGCCCTTCGTTATTGGCCATACTTATATGTAAATGTTCATTGTGGTTGGTGGGATCTCTCTGTACTTTTCTTGACCTTTCTTTATTGGCCATACGTATATGTAAATATTAATTGTGGTTGGTGGGATCTCTCTCCGTACTTTTATTTGTCATAACTCCTGATTGCTGACCAGATGTATAATGACCTCGAACATTGTCAGGTTATCCATTCTTGTCAATGATAGATAATGGCCGGAGACTAGGTCTAACATATAGTACCACCTACATTTTTGAGCACGAACGAATTGTCTTTGTACTTGTCCACTGAATAAGAAAAGAACTGCGACTATCACTGTAGAATAAGCTGTCCCTGTATCTGACCGTAGCCTCTGTAATGGATGCCAGGTGGAAATCACGTGATCGTCCAGAGGTCGTTAGCCATTGTCCTGACTACAAAGAAAAGGAGCAAGGGACGCTGAAAGCTGGTTTTTATAGAGCCACTTGTTCCTGCTGAAGTAAAAAAATAATACCATGAGGTTACAGGTTTTCGTCCATTTAAAAATTAGTTTAAAAATTTTAAAAACAGATATGCATACAATCCATTTTACTGCGTATTTTCTGCACGTTATGACCATTTCAGATTCGCGTCACAATTTTTCACCAGTTAAATACGGCTCTTGGATTTTCTAGTTTTTAGAATTATCAAATTATCAGTGCTGATTTATCAGAAGGTCAAATTTTGAAAATCAAAGCTGAATCATACGGGGTCTGTATTAATTTTAAATATTCTCATTTGTTGGACGATAAAAACAATATTCCACGAACTGAACAGAGGACAGTTTTGATCGCCACACTTGTAGGAAACGCTCTTACTGTCTTTTCTTCAACTGTGACATAAAACTATAACCAAAACTCGGTGAAATGTTGAACTACACCTCAAAGAATGTAAATACACAATTGTTAATAAATCAAATAAAAATGTTATTGCCTTGAGCAAAATATGAAATAAAAATTCCAATAATTGTTGCAGTAGCTCATCCAAAAATATTATGATACCAATCAAAAACCGTTAAAAATATTTACACTAACCAAAGAAATAATTTACGTACGAATACGTATTTATATCCACTGTTATAACATGTTTATGTTATAACATTGTTTGTTTTTCGAATGTCTCTAATCGGAATTGATTAACAGATGTGATACGTTTAGGATTAAAAGTTCTCCATGCTTTCCTCAAGACTTACACAGGACTAACATAAGAGACGAAACACTCAATCCATGAATATTAACATTGCGGAAATTTCTTATTCACGAGGCTGCACAATGGGCTATCTGTGCTGTGGCCAAGGCAGGGATTGAGCCCTGGATTTTAATGCATGCTTACCGCTGAGTCGCCAGCGAAGAAGTCTAGAAACAACGTATGTAATTTCCACAAATCCAATACACACTCAAACTTCTTATGTAATTTAACCCCGGACATGATTCTATAAAGATAGTTTTATTAGTTCATGTATTTAGTATTTCAATTCTAATGCACTGAGGGTATCAGATAGGAAACATAAAAATATTTCAATCGAAACATATAAACGAGCACTGACACTTAAGCCAGTACGAATTAAGATGATAAAGTTTAGTTTTTAGAAGTAAAGTTCGGATACATAATGTAAAAGTACTTTTTATTTCATTAATTAAACGGCGAAGTTTGACGCTAGCTATTAGCTTCTTTATCTCTAGAATTACCAATGGAGGTCACCTCTTTTTAAAACTGTTTATGCAACAAATTACTTGAAGATCTATGGTATTATAAGTACAAAGTCACTAATAACGTGTGTGTCACACAGAAAAAAATATTGGTTTTTTTTGGTTTATAGTTAAGTACAAAGCTACACAAAGCTCTGCCTACCACGGGTATCGAAACCGGGTTTCTAGCGGTGCAGAAAAAATAAATCACTATGAATATTGCACTTAATCCCACTAATGAGCTGCACAGAAGTAAAATAAAATAACTTTTGATATCTCAATTAATATTAATTCGTACTTTGTGTTTGTGAATTTGTTTATTTTTCCGCCAACTCTTTCTACAGTTTTGGAGCCAGTAGGCCCTATGTAGTCCAATGGAAGTTCTTAACTATATGGTGCTTCCACCTATCAAGGGGAACTAAACCAAAGAATTTCATTTTGTGGTTTCGTTATTTCGAGAAATTATGATGGCATTCGTATTTACTTAAATGTTTTGTTTTAATAATATTTACGGTACACGGTAAGATCTGATGAAAGAAATAAGTGTTTAAAGTTTTTCCCCGTATTTGAATATTTCTATAAGACAAGAGAGAGGGAGAGGGGTTAGTATCATTTATTTTTGCTTCAGACAACAACACCTTCTGCAGAAAACGAATTAGTTTAATATATTACGCAATTAACTACATTTTAATTCATTACCAAAAGGCGAAACGACAGGAATTTCTTTAGTTGTTCAAATAATTCATTAAATACTTCTAAGACACTATTTGTGAAAACGTTACATCTATAACCTCTGATCATATTAATATCATAAACTTTCACGGATATGAATGTATAATTTCCCCAGTAACGCATAATAATTTCTAAGTCAATTCATTCCTTAATTAAAAGATGAATTTGTTTTCCCTTCTGTTAATTAATTGTATTTTGTTTAATTTATCGAGTATAGATGTTTTCAGTCAACGGTGCGAAATTCTAGTTTTTAAATTATCAAAATCTTTTAAATAACATACATTGCTTAATGCAACGATTAAGTTAAATAGATAGATAGATAGAAAGAAAGATGGATAGATATAATGAAAGAAAGAAAGATAGATAGATATAATGAAAGAAAGAAAGATAGATAGATATAATGAAAGAAAGAAAAATAGATAAATAGATACATACATAGATACATATATAGATGAATAGAGAGATAGAAAAATAGAAAGAATGAAAGATACATAGATAGATACATATATAGATGAATAGAGAGATAGAAAAATAGAAAGAATGAAAGATACATATATAGATGAATAGAGAGATAGAAAAATAGAAAGAATGAAAGATACATAGATAGATACATATATAGATGAATAGAGAGATAGAAAAATAGAAAGAATGAAAGATACATAGATAGATACATATAAAGATGAATAGAGAGATAGAAAAATAGAAAGAATGAAAGATACATAAATAGATAGAAAGATAGAAAGAACGATACATAAATAGATAGAAAGCTACATACACAGATAGAAAAATAGAAAGAAAGATACATAAATAGATAGAAAGATAGAAACAAGGAAAGATACATTAATAGATAGAAAGATAGAAAGAACGATACATTAATAGATAGAAAGATAGAAAGAACGATACATTAATAGATAGAAAGATAGAAAGAACGATACATTAATAGATAGAAAGATAGAAAGAACGATACATTAATAGATAGAAAGATAGAAAGAACGATACATATATGGATAGAAAGATAGAAAGAACGATACATATATAGAAAGAACGATACATATATAGATAGAAAGAAAGATACATAGATCTTTATGAATCTGTCGGTAACATCATAGAAATATAAAGACGGATATGCAGTGACAAATGAAACTGTCAATTGTTTTGACTGTCAGCTTGATCTGTCACTCCATCATGGGGTGTACCTTGAGGCCCTGGATTGATGTTGCCGTTTTGGAATCCCTTGGAGGACTTCTCAGAGCCTAGACTTTGATGCTTCGGAAAATCTATAATGAAGTAGAACACAACAAAATATTGTCAGAGTCTTCGAGTGATATTCGTTCATAGAGTTTTGGCTAAATAATAGGTAAGAGTGTAGTACGTAGTGTCAAAACAAAGAAACCCATGCTGTTTATATTCTTCCGTAAATAACTCTGTAATCAATATCCCTCCATTGTGTAATATGACTCGCAAAGCTCTCTAATAAAGAATCAACTTTCTAAGCCTAATGGTGTAGATGCATCAACATAGTTAATTTTCTTTCTGGAAAGAACCCTTGGCTATATTCCAATAATTTCACTCTGATGAATTGGCCTCCGAAAAGAAAAACAAATAAAAATAAATCTGCAACTCCCCTGGATTTGTTTGTAAAAGATGCTTGGAGAAAAACAAAAGAAAAATACGAGCAGTAGATAAATCCGAAAATGTATTATTTTCTCAAACTACAGTTTTATACAAAATATTAACATTCACTGTGTGCACATTGTCCTTTTTTTTTCCTGAATTTTAAATAACGTTCCATTTCTCCTGCATTTCTTTCCCCCTTCTGATTACAAGATGTAAAAACAGCAGCTGATTTCTTGGCTTCCTATGTTGAAAGGAATATACAGTTGTACTTCTAAGTTTTTGTTCGTTTGAGATTTCCACTCAAAGCTACACAAAGACTATCTACGCATAATTGTCTATAATAAGTTTCAACTGGCAGAAGAGACGGAAGGCAAGGAGGCAACGGGTTCACGAACCATGAATCTTTGGATTCACAGTCCAAGCACGCTAACAACTAGACTACGCTTTGTCATTGCCTTTAGTAATCTAATTATTGAACTTCCACATCTTCTATATGAATACTGTTATAAAAAAGTGGCTGAAGTTAGAACAATGTTATTTAATGAATATTGTCATAAAAAGTGGCTGAACTTAGAACAATGGTATTTAATGAATATTGTCATAAAAAGTGGCTGAAGTTATAACAATGGTATTTAAGTAATTCTGTTATAAAAATAGGCTGAACTTAGAACACTGATATTTAATGAATATTGTCATAAAAAGTGGCTGAAGTTAGAACAATGATATTTAATGAATATTTTCATAAAAAGTGGCTGAAGTTAGAACAATGGTATTTAATGAATACTGTTAAAAAAACGTGGCTGAACCTAGAACAATGGTATTTAAGTAATACTGTTATAAAAGTGGCTAAACTTAGAACAATGGTATTTAAGTAATACTGTTATAAAAAGTGGCTAAACTTAGAACAATGGTATTTAAGTAATACTGTTATAAAAAGATGGCTGAACTTAGAACAATGGTATTTAAGAACTTAATTTGTATTTTCTTAGTGCAAAGCTACAAAATGGGCTATCTGTACTCTGTCCACAAATGGAAATCATACATAGACGTTAGCGTTGTAAATCCGGGAGACGAATCCTTATGAGATACAGTTAAGAGAGATATTTTAAGAACATCTAGTTTTTTTGTTTTTTTAGGATGAGAGGGGTGATTCAGTTAATTCTGTAATTTTGGCACAATCTAGAATTAATTCTTAATTCAACGTTTACTCCTCTTCTAATACCTAACATAAAACTATACCATTTTCAACGTCTTCCAAATACATATTCGCTCTAACAACCTCTATAAAAGTTGTCTCCTTTTTTTCTTATTCATTTATAATGTGTAGCTATAATAACTATATAGCAAGGTTTGAGTCTCTTAAAGCTTCAGTGTTTATCTTAGTATAGAAAAATAGTTATGTGAAACATAATAAATATAATTAGGACAAAGCTGGAGTCTTTTGGAGCTTCAGTGTTTATCGTAGTATAGAAAATTAATTTATTGAAACATAATAAATATAATTATAGCAAAGCTGGAGTCATTTGGAGCTTCAGTGTTTATCGTAGTATAGAAAAATAATTATGTGAAACACAATAAATATAATTATAGCAAAGCTGGAGTCTTTTGGAGCTTCAGTGTTTATCGTAGTATAGAAAAATAATTATGTGAAACATAATAAATATAATTATAGCAAAGCTGGAGTCTTTTGGAGCTTCTATGTTTATTGTAGTATAGAAAAATAATTATGTGAAACATAATAAACTCATCTAAAAGTAGTTTTAATCTATTTCCTTTATATGATTAGACTAATAAATCTTCGATCCTTCTACACATTAAATGGGGGATAACAAATCCTGTTTCTCATGCATGAAGAACCTCAACTTTGTGTACAAAATAAGGAACGGCGAGCTTCTAGTAGTAACTTTATCATGAGGAAGTAGAGAATGGGAGATCTATCTGTCTAAAGCTAACAGCTGAAGCGGCAACGCCCATGAGGAAGTAGAGAATGGGAGATCTATCTGTCTAAAGCTAACAGTTGAAGCGGCAACGCCGTCCCTAACCTTCGATGATTTTACCAGATTTTATTTCCTGAAACTGACTCATTCCATTCCAGGCACTTTGCAGTTATAAACACCCATTGTGTAAGAAAAGCTGATAGCCCTGATGTGAGATCATCGATAGTATAGTATGATGGAAATTATCTTCCTCCATCATTTCCTTTTTCCGGTGCCGTAAACAATTAACGCCTATACATGATTATTAATCTTAACCGGCAAACATTCAACTCACAAAATGAGTAACAGTTATTAACAAAGAGGTTTGTATTGAGAAATAATAATGACTAGAAAGACTCAATATATATATATCAAGACAAGGCACATTAGCTATATATCAGATGTTTTTAACGAAAATATTGTTGTTGGACATAATAATATGATTGCCTCTCCCCCCCCCCCAAAAAAAAACAACAATTATAAAATTATAATAA
>NW_013667102.1:224029-225172 GCF_000517525.1 Limulus polyphemus
AAAAAATACACGATTAGAAAATTAATATTAAATTGTTTTAGACAATAAATTGTATTACTGGTGCAAATTAACAAAGAGTTTAAGCAAACGTCTTTTTAACCACAACATAAATTTAACTTGTCTTGTTTGTTACGTTTTAAAACGTTGCTAAAGTAATAAAACTGTTTAAAGGCAAACAGTGAAACAGTGGTGAAGCGTCGGATTTCAAAACAGCTAAGGATTATTGAGGTAATATTGATGGCTTCAGATAAACCTTACAGTGATAGCTAAATATATGACTGTTAAGGACTATAGTTGAAGTTTGAGTGTGGACTTCAGATAAAGCTTTATTTTCTTGAAGCTCGTGAAAAGCTATTCGATAGCCATCTTTGCTACCCGTTCCTAATTTTGAAGTGTTAGACAAGAGGGTTGACAACTAGTCAACACCACTCACCGCCAACTCTTGGGCTACTCTTTATCCGCAAGAAATGTGATTGACTGTCACATTATAATGTCCCCACAGCTGAAAGGACGAGAATATACGGAGATGGGTTTCTAACCCGCGATCCGCAGAGTGCAATTCGAGCGTCTTAACCATCAGGTCATGTCAGACCAAAACTTGTAGCAATAGTAAAGTTTAAAGCTGTTGAGGACTATCACTGAAGTAAGATTGTGAGTTTTACACAAAACGTGTAGCGATAGAGAAGTTCAAAACTATTAAGGACTATCACTTATTTAATATTGTGGCTTTCAGATCACCTGTAAGGATCGTGCAGTACAAAATATTAAGAACTATAGTCGAAGTAAGAATGTGGGTTTCAGATTAACCCTGGAGTGATAGTAAAGCTTAAACTATTAAGGACTACAGTTGAAATAAACTATGGGTTTTAGATAAAACTTGTGATGAAAGTGAAGTTTAAAACTAATAAGGACTACAGTTGAAGTAAGACTGAGTTTTAGAAAAAACTTGTGATGAAAGTGTAGTTTAAAACTAATAAGGACTACAGTTGAAGTAAGACTGAGTTTTAGATAAAATTTGTGATGAGAGTGAAGTTTAGAACTAATAAGGACTACAGTTGAAGTAAGACTGAGTTTTAGAAAAAACTTGTGATGAAAGTGTAGTTTAAAACTGATAAGGACTACAGTTGAAGTAAAACTGAGTTT
>NW_013667102.1:225367-236383 GCF_000517525.1 Limulus polyphemus
TTGAAGTAAGACTGAGTTTTAGATAAAACTTGTGATGAAAGTGAAGTTTAAAACTAATAAGGACTACAGTTGAAGTAAGACTGAGTTTTAGATAAAACTTGTGATGAAAGTGAAGTTTAAAACTAATAAGGACTACAGTTGAAGTAAGACTGAGTTTTAGATAAAACTTGTGATGAAAGTGAAGTTTAAAACTAATAAGGACTACAGTTGAAGTAAGACTGAGTTTTAGATAAAACTTGTGATGAAAGTGAAGTTTAAAACTAATAAGGACTACAGTTGAAGTAAGACTGTGGATGTCAGATGAAAGTATCAGTAAATTAAACGAGATCAAGAAATAATGAACTGTTTGAAAACTAAATAAAGTGTAGAAATTTAAAATTGAAGTAGACTTTAGAGTAATCACTACCGTTATGAAAATTTATCATCCTGTGTTTTTAAGTAGTAAGAGAATAACCAGTGAATAGATTCGACACTGCTAAAAACCTATGTGCCCTATCCTGTATATTCCAATAGTAAAATTGCCAGAAATGATATTTATCTCTCCATATTAATACCCATGTTATTTGTACTTACTCCACCTGGTGATGACACTTGAAAACGCTGGAGGGAAAACAGTAAGATATTACTAGAAAATAAAACATCCTTTTCATTATTCTTCAGTAGCACTGAAAAATGTTATCTTATCAAACAATCTTGATATGATTTGTAGGAATGGTTTCTTTTGTAACTGTGAACATTTTCATGTTATTATATATTCTTTATATTTTGAAATGAGTCATTTGTTTTTATATATTTTCGAAATTTTCTATATACATTCCTGTCTTTATTAAACTAGTTACAATTACTTAACAGCATAGCCAGTGTCAAAGAAGTAAATATATGCAAAAAAGTTTATAAATGTTTTCCTTTTTATGGACTTCTAACTTCTTCATACCTGTTCATCTTTAAAAGGTGTAAAAGCATACTAGTGGATAGCAGAAAAGCATAACTAAGGGGGCTGTCTAGGATCGAGCTATTTCAGTTTGAAGTATGATTATTATTAATGTACATGAAGTCCGATGTAACAATTTTTAATCTTACTGATTGGCTTTCCCTCGTTACTTACAAACCCACTGAATGTTGTGATAACCATTCTGAAATATTAGCTCTTTTCGTCTGGTTTTAACATTCCTTATTTAAGGGTAACATGTTCTAGCAATAACTATGTGTAGTAATATATGAAGGATATTTAAATATTTCTTATATCAGGTTTCTTAAGAACGCTATTTGTGTGTTCATGTTTACATATTCTAACATTTTTAGTCCTGTCACATAAAGTTCCATCTATTCTACATCTTAACTGGTTTTGACTAGTATAGAAAACTTGAAGAACCATGAAACATTACTTCTAGAGTTCTTCTTTCTAATTAAATTATACAGACAGCACAAATGCAGCTTTTATTACAAAGAATAGGTGAAATTGAATTAGCATAAGACGTATTCAGAGCAAGGTCTTTAAATATTGAAATATTTAAGTTTCTGGAATAATACACATGACTTACCGCCGTTTATTAACTTAAAACCACCGGCTGCGTCGTTTGAAACAGCAGACGTTGGCGGCGAAAGTTCTAAGAATTAGAAAGAAAAAAAAAGATTTTATAGAAGGAAAATTTTAAATAACTTAATGCAAAGAACCTTTAACCTTTGGCAACTTCAAGGGCCACAATCCGAATAAAAATAAAAGGCACACAGCGCATACTCTATTTTCTTATGGCCAGGGCCATTCAATTCCAGTTGCGTGTAAAATTAGCATTAGCAAATAAAATAAATTGTCATGCGGCCCAAATGCGAGCAGAAAATTTCTCATAATCACTGATATTATATTTAAACCATAACTAACACGTTTCCAAGGAAACATCTACAAGTTTAATATGTTTAAACCCTAACAAACACGTTTCCAAGGAAACATCTACAAGTTTAATATTTTTGAACCCTAACTAACACGTTTTCAAGGAAACATCTACAAGTTTAATATATACTTCCTTGATAACCAACAATATCTGTGCTTAGAAAATAGATTAATCCTATAGATTTACGATAAATCATATTTTAATTTTCTTATATGTTGATTCATATTTGTTTAATAGTCTGGATTTAAGTAGTTAAACGCTTAGAAATAATCATAAAAGGATATCTATAACACACTAGGATAAGCTAAAAATTCTAAGTCTTACTGTTAGATATATTCCAGCATGATTTTCACTTGAGTGTAAATTGTATATAGCGTATTTAACATATTAAATAGGTAACTTAAATGTCATCAAGATTAGTGTATTATCTTATGATGCTCATAACAAATCATTCAAGTAATTAGTTAATAAAACCATTTTTCCCTGTTACATTTTCCCTTACAAACAGCAGAATTATTGGTTAATTAACTATAAATTAGTACTTTTAAAACCTCTAATCCTTAAAAGTTTTTGAAACTCCTCAGTAACTCTTCTTCTCATAACAACTCACACATTTAAGCGTTCTAGGTAACAGAAAGCGAAGGTTTGTCATATCTCACAACTGACAAATAACAATTATTATGTCGAAGCACCTATACGTCATCCAGCGCTTTTAAACTGATGATTCAATTTAGTTCCATGCCTGGTTGAATAAATCGTGTTAATACCCAATTTAAAATTAATTCAATTCACATTAGCCAACAGAAAGATCTGGACAACTGTAATTCAGTATCTATTACAATATAAATGTTTACATGAGTGACTTAACACCGACCGTAAAGCTTTATCGATCCTTCAGTCATCCCCAGCGAATTCCTCGTCAAACAGCTGTATGAGCCAAAGTCCTCCTTTTGGATGTTTCGAATCGTTAACCTCATGTGGACCTTATACGACTTCTGTTTTAAGCGGACTTTGTATTTATCGTTCGACATGATCATCTTGCCATCTTCTCGTTCCCAGTAGTTGAAGGATTGTGGGTAAGCCTCGGCATGACAGTCTAACGTAACCTCTTGCCAAGGCTGAGCCCCAACAAGCTGACTAGGGACCCATAGAACTGGAGGGACTGAAAGAAAATATCAAAGGTTACTCTGTAAAATAAACAAAATGCTGACATATTATATAAACTACAAAACTCGTGAGTGCTGTCTTTACGTCCATTTTGAAGTTTGTTTGTTTGTTTTTGTTTTTTTTATTATGCACAAAGCCACACAAGGGCTATAGGTGTTTTGCCCACCACGGGTATCGAAACCCAGTTTCTAGCGTTGTAAGTCCGCAGACATACCGCTGTGCCACTGGGGGACTTTTGAAGTTTGAGTGATTAATTATATTTTGTAATTTCAGGTTTAGTTATTTCAAAGCTTGTGACAAACAACATGTTCAGTACTCTATTAGAGTACCTTCACTCATAATTTATCAAATGATGTTCGTAGGATTATATATATATATATAGTCGATAACTACACGTACATTTTACTTCAATTCTTAATTATTTTGCATACTGTAGTCTGTCGATAATATATTTCGGTATGATCTAATTTACTTTCCTGATCTAATCATAGAGTTTGCGATTATTCAAACATATCTATAGAATAACCAGCTATTTGGCTAAGGTTTCATAACTTCAGGGAAACGTTTAGAATTTGAATAACCGCTATATTACTTCCCTAATTCCTTGTTGTGAATTAGAAACATGTATATTACCCGTTTGCATCATTAGTATACGAATTTAGGATTAATTTAAATCTCCTAAGCTGGCCGAAAATATCGATAACAGAGAGGTACCCAAATAATCGAATAGGTGATAGGTGTCTTTTCGACACTGCGTACTCACAGTTAGGCCGATGTGGTAAAATAGCTACCTTACCCGTTAAGTTCTTTTTCAGTTCCGATTCACTTACTTTAATCATAACTATTGATTAACACAAAGTAACAAGTTTTTCTTTTTTGAAGGTTTTAATATTTTATATTGGCAATTTCGTCGATTTTAATATACAAGTTTTCTTTCTTTTTTTTTAGGGGGGTGAGAGTAAAGACATTATCCTCTCTATTAATACAACATTCAAGTGACGCTGAATATATGGTTCGCAAACAGCAGAGAAATTGATTACAGCACCATCTAGTTCTCCTTTTTTGCTTCACTTTATCTTCAAACAAAATAAATGCTTGAAAACAGAAACGAAGAGCTCTGTAGCAAAGTTTGGTTAGAAAAATAACGTTGGTTGGTAAAAATATGGAGCTCAAATTTCCTGACGTCCGTGAAGACAAATGACGCATGTACGAAAACAATTTTTTTTATTTTTCAAAAAACCGTTTCAACTGAAAGAGAAAACTTTCTACAAGAAACCCCTCCGATCAGATTTCGATCACTCGTCGATTTTTAAATCTCTCGATGCATCAAAGCAGTACTGAATCTTTTAATTTTAAAAAGTGTTAAAATATGTTTTACGAAAATAATTATTTTAGATGGTTGAACGAAACAGACTGTTATTCGAATTGGTTGTGTAAGTCAGATTTTTTTTATAGTGTTTTTCAAAGTTGAGTAGTTAGTTCAAGAGTTTGGTGTCCTTGTATTAATCAACAAACTTGTTTTCATTAGCACAATTAGTTAATTCAGATCAGATCTACTGAGTTCTTTTGAATTATTCTCATTCTAAAGGATTATCTACAACTTGTTGGTTTGACACTCTGAACACTGAGTCACTAAAATTTTCTGTTAAAATAACTTTTTAATTAATATATTACAAAGAAATATCAGAGTTTTGATTAGAGAAATCTAATTTATTACCAAAGTTTGTTTATTTAAGAAGTTTCACGAAAGGCTCTACAAAGGGCTATCTGCGCATGATGGCCTTAACTTCATTTGATAGACTAATCGAAAGGTAGCTAGTCAAGAGTACCCACCGCCAACTCTTTAGATACACTTAAATGACAGAAAAATGGGATTTGACCATCACTTTTAGAGCGCACCCGTGGCTCCAAATTACGGAACTATGAATCCTCGGGTTTTCATTCTAGGCATGCTAACCATTAGGACATACACAAACCATACAAAGACAATACTGGCTCAGTTGAAAAAAAAATCAGATTTTTAAAGATTTAAACACTTCTTTTCGTGAAGTAACATTTAAAGATCTGTAGTTATATGTTTAGGTATTATCTAAAGCCTTAACGCATTTGGTAATAAACGTTAAAGCCGGTTTTGTCCAGCATGACCAGCTCATATATTCTGTTCTCTGATGGGTCAGTGGTAAGTTCACGGACTTACATCACTAAAATCAGAAGTTCGATTCCCCACGGTAGACAGAGCGCAGATGTCTCATTGTGTAGCTGTGCGCCAGAACACAAACATTATATTCCTACTTATATTATTATTATTATTTGTAATTAAGCACAAAGCTACACAAAGGGCTATCTGTGCTCTGCCCACCACGGGTATCGAAACCCGGATTCTAGTGTTATATAGCAGACATATCGCTGTGCCACTGGGGGGCTCCTACTTATATTAAAATGATTTACGTTAATATCTAAAGACATGAAAAAACTATTTTAGGGGGAATGGTTATCACACTTAGCATCATCATGTTTTATTATTGAACTTCTTCTTCACTCTCCTTATATATTATTATGTTGTATGTACGTTGTTAAGCATAAAGCTACACAATGGGCTATCTGTGTTGTGCCTATCGCGGGTATCGAAACCCAGTTTCTAGCGTTGAAAGTCCGCATTTTATCAGCCCTTGGAAATGTCTGTGATTCCCCAGGGGGGAGGCAGTGTAGGAAACTAATCCTGTTAAACCTTTTGGCACACTTTAGCATTGAAACTATGTTGCAGAGAATTAAATATATCCGATACAAGAAGTTAAAAGGCATTTTAATAGAATGCTGCCAAACGTACGAAAAAAAAAAGAAGAAACTAAATCTATCGGCAATAAATATACATTTAAAATTGGTAAGAAAGAAGAAACTAAATCAATCGGCAATAAATATACATTTAAAATTGGTAAGAAAGAGGAAACTAAATCAATCGACTATAAATATACATTTAAAATTGGTAAGAAACTTTTTTTGTACTATAGACAATTAAATACGTGTATAGGAAAACGTTTCTATGGAAACAAGAGATTTTATTGACGCTAAAAGTATCTATGAAAAAAAAATACTTTTTCCATTTAATTAAGCACAGATAGTTAATTCTAAGCTCAACCTTTGAAAATGCGATAGGTTTATCTTAATAAAAACGTTTCCCGCCAGCGGTGCTCTTGTTACTTTAAAAATCGCGGGATTAAATGTTTAAGGACATTTTCTGTAATTCTAATAGATTGACTGTCTGTTCTGTGTCTGCTATTAATCAAGAAATATCTGCAAAGCACCGGTATCGAAAGCGGATTGAACTTGTTCATTTGATTACATGATCCGACAGCTGAACACGTGATCAAATCTTTAATGCCAAAGAAAAAAATAAATATATTACGCGTAACTACTGGAAGCACGATGAAAGTACACAATACTTTAGACATAGTTTCACTATAGCGACTTAGTTATATTCTGGATAACAGATTTGATCGATAAAGTTATTCATTATACTGATATCAACTATACAAAACCGATAAATATGAAAAAAAAATAATGGGAAAAAATTCTGCCTTTTATGCCTTTCAATTAATTACACAGTTGCACACATGGCATTAGATTAATAATTAATTATGCTTTTGTTAAATAATACGATCTTATACATAAAATAATTAATATGGAGTCAATGAATGCGAGTATTTGTAGATAAACTTTACTGATTATTATTATTTTTATACTTACAATTCCCCATGAATTCATAATTTGATTGAATAAGAAACAATATTTTTTAAGATATTGTAAGTCCAATTTTTAACAAGCATGTATATTAATTCTTCTCTTGACGCTATTGTACAAAGCTCCGTCGTTGGTAGTAGCTTTTAAAATACGGCACGCTTCACAAGAAAGAGAATTTAAAAACGAAATCCCCCCTTTATTCTCGTTTTGAGCGCTAAAATATTGTTACGACGGTTCTAGAAATATTGGATGACATTTCGCAATTGTTTTGTGAAAAAAAATTACTTCAAACAAAAAGAAATGTTACGTTAAGGGGGAAACAATTAAAACTTTGAACAACCTACAATGAACATGGAGTAGAATTCTTCGGCTGACCGATGGAGGGACACCATTTGAGGCTATACATAGATAGGCTCCCATGTGTAACCTGGTAACACGTGTGATGCTCAGCTTCTCCCCCTCGTGATTTAACTCTGTATAAAGTAGAAAAGAATCACCGAATAATAATAAAACGCTGACATAATTGCATAGAAGCAGTAACGAAAACAATTGGCATTTTAATGTATATTTTGATAAAAATAAACAAATAAATTTAGAAAGCACATACTAATTGATAACATGACATCTTTTTAAACGTTCTATCGATATGATAATATGTAAGTAGATGGGTTAAGTAAGCGAATGTGGAATATCTCCAAGCATTCATGCACATATTAGATACACTTTGGGTCCACTTGTTAGTGATTTTTTATATTTTGTTTCAACGTTAGTTATTTGAATTGTTTCTAAAAGAAATATATTTAAAAAACAAAAAAAAGTAGTATCTTACAAAAAGTGGCCATTGTTTTAGATAATATTTTGCTTTAACTCAATCAACTTCAAGTGCTATCTTTTCTCAACCTGACGAGTTCTGGTATTAGGCGAAAGGCCTAGTCGGTACTGGATATAGCAGATATAGTGTGGTTGACATATGATTACATTGTTCTCATAAGTTTTATACTTACTGAATACTCATCGTCGACTTCAACTCCTCGTTGTTGTTTACGTAGTTTGGAAATATAACCATCTGTTGTTACGTCAGTTCAGATTTCCTATTAATCATATTTTTACTGTAAATAATTATATCAGTTATCGGAGTCTATAATAAAAAAATACACACACTATGGATGTTTAGTGTATCGTAATCACCACATACTTATAACTTTCTGTCCGCCTTCCTGAGACATGGGGATTGGTTCACAGTCTTCTCTTCTCCATGTAATGTTTGGTTCTGGATACCCTTTGGCCTTGCATTCCAAAGTCACATTAGAGCCTTCCCGAGTTACCAGATCTGAGGTACTCTTGTCAACTATGATGTCAGGTGGTACTTTAATTCAACAGAAAAGGTTAAAAATGTAATAGAAAGTTTGTGAAATTCTTGCTTGATTTCTAAATAACAGACAGTTTTATGAAGACCCAGTTTCTTGGAAATTCTGTAACTGAAATTATTGTACTTGTACAATTTTAAATTGATACTTTAATCGACCACAAATCCCAATAAAATGTTATTCAACAGCTCTTCATAAAGAAAATGATGAACATATTAGTTGTAAAATAGTTTAATTTACACATACAAATTTTACACTTAAAATTTTTTATAAAGTAGTTTTAATCTTTTAAACAGTAGTGAAACTGTTGCACAAAAAACATCTCTGTTACTATAAAAACCGAGCTACAAGTAGTGGTAAAATGGAAATTTCCTGAATTGCAATATAGTGATATTTTATGTATTTAAGTGCTATAAATATACCGTTATTTTAAACATATATGGTAATGTGATCTGTGAACATACTCTCTCTGTAAGAGTTTTGTTTTTTTTCTTAGGCAGTCGGCTCCATTTCTAGCCTTTTATTATTCGACTTCCTAGTACAAAGTACGAATGCATGGTAATAACTAAAATTAAGGTCCTGAGAACTATCATTCCTAGTCACGAAGAGAACTCATTACAACGTTAGGTAACAAACCACTATTTCAGAAGTAGGTGATCAAAGAAGAACAAAAATAAGGAAGACATAAAAAGGTGAATATCCAAGCTACAACTCTTTCAGTCAACGAGTCCCTTTCAACATTATATTTTCTCAGTCGTTTTAATATTTTCATTTGTATAATAATTATATGGTTGCATTGCTACATCGTTCCTGGATTTCTACTATGTGGCAATCCTCACCGAAGAAATGATTATTATCTTGGCAAGTAGGAAATCAAATTGTAGACCAATACTGACCAGTTTTCGAAATTTTACAAAATTATAAAATAAATTCACACAAGCGTTAGTAAGTTTCTCTAAACTTTGCTCTCCCCCCTCCGAAGGTTCCTGATAAGTGTGAAGTCTTTAGTGATAAAAATTGAATTTTGATACCCATAGTAGGCACAGCACGGATAACCTATTGTGTAGCTTTGCGCTTAACAACAAGTTTTTCAAACTTGAATTAAATCTAATAAATAATCCGTAGCTAGTCCAATAAAACATTGTTGACCGTATACACAGACATATTGTTATGTCTATCTAGTCTAATAAAACATTGTTGACTGTATACACATACATATAGTTATGTTTATATAGTCTAATAAAACATTGTTGAATGTATACACAAACATATTGTTATGTCTAGCTAGTCTAATAAAACATTGTTGACTATGTGTTATACGCTTAAAATGTAGATTTACCGAATTAAAGTTAAAGAAATTCAAGTTTGGTTCACGACTCTTGTATTAAGCTAGAACTGTAGAACAATACGTTTAAAATAAGTAATTTAAGAATGCGCGCACACACAAACATATGTATACATAGACATTTAGTTATGTCTATATAGTCTAATAAAACATTGTTGACCGTATACACAGACATATTGTTATGTCTATCTAGTCTAATAAAACATTGTTGAATGTATACACAGACATATTGTTATGTCTACTTTCTTAAATGACTTGGTTTAAATATGTTGTTCTAACTTACTATTTTCCTAAATGAAGACGTTTCGAAATTGTATTGTTGTTCGGTGGAAATGAAGTTTAATGCAAGTGATCAGCGCGTATCCTAAGGTCTGGAATTTATCTAAAGTTTCAAAACAGTTTGAACAGTATAAAGTGCAATTTAGGCTGAAGTAGATAAATGACCGATTATTGAGTTAGTAAGAGCAGTCAGTAAATTATCGAGAAAGTATTTGTTAGTCACTGATGTCAGTAAATTATTGAGAGAGTACTTGCTAGTCATTGAAATAAGTGAATTATTGAGAGGGAGTTTGATAGTCAAGCGAAGTCAGTGAATTATTGAGAGAGTGTTTGTTAGTCAGCGAAGTCAATATATTATTCAGATGGTATTTGCTAGTCAGCAAGTAAGTCGACAAATTGTTAACGTGACACGATTATTTAGTTAAATTTTATGAAATTGGAGTTGTGTTTGCGACACAGTTACAGAGATACAAGAAGTACCAAGCGTAACAGAGAATATTATCTAGAAAGTTCAATTTGATCTATGAGGTAATTTTGATCTTAACAAAATACCATAAACATGAATTTAAACAGTATGCAGCTCGAACATTCTTGCGGTGACTGGAAACAGGTTTAGATAAAATGACTTAATCAACTTTAAAAAAGACGAAAGTCCAACACAATTGTAAACACATTATATTATGCAATAGTAATGGTTTGTTATTAATCACAGAGTAAAATAGTTACTTCGTTTTTATTCCAAGAATCCGAGATATATTTATAAAAAGTTATAGCTGTATCGATTGTATCCAAGCGAAAGAAGAGGGAAAATATTATAAAACAACTCTAACCTGAAGAGAATAACGAAAATAAAAAGTTTTAAGCATGTGCTATTTTTGCATCTGGCCAATGTACTGGAAAGAAAGGATGCAAATTACATATTCTGCTGAAACAGAAGAACAAGATATCTATATCATCTATAGAATAATGAGAGCAGATGGAGCTAAATATAAGTAAACATTATACAGTAGGTTAGATAAGACTTGGGCCCGGTCATGGCCAGGTGGCTAGGGCGCTCGATTCGCGGGTTAGAATCCCTGTCCACCAAACATGCTCGCCCTTTCAGCCGTGGGGGCGTTATAAGGTGACGATCAATCCCACTATTCGTTGGTAAAAGAGTAGCCCAAGCGTTGGCGGTGGGTGGTGATGACTAGCTGCCTTCCCTCTGGTCTTACACTGCTAAATTAGTGAC
>NW_013667102.1:237383-252258 GCF_000517525.1 Limulus polyphemus
TCTGTACTTCAATCATCTCAGACAACACCGTTCTCTACCTAAGCAACAGCAAAAAGTAAGCAGACTTATTGGTATTTTTACTTAGTTTTCTCCATTAACAGTTTAAAGCTGAACTAATCTGACTGAGTTTTGGCCTCAGATTTTAAATGAATAGGCTCTGTTTTATACAGAGGTTTTGTAATATGTAAGATATGTGGGTGATTTGATACGACAAGGTACGTACCTATTACTTTACAGGTTTAAATAGCCCTGAGTATGTAGTACTAGTAGTAGTACATAAGACATGTGCTTGTTCTGATCCGACAAATCACGTGTCCTTTGGTATTTTCATTATCAACATGAGGTAAATGGCAACAAAAAGTTTTATAAGTGTATATGTAAATAAAGAATCATTAATACTTACAAAAACAAACAAAAAAACAACAATTAAGATTAGCTCACTAAGGCCAGGAACGTACAAATTAGTTTGAAAGCAAGCAAAAAGATCTGCAGAAATCGCTACGTGCAACGTAATTAACCACATCGTATTTACAAACTTTGTCAACTGGTGCATAGGACCAAAAAGAAAGATAATAAACTGATACTATAATTTTTAAATTAACGGTAATTGTATATCTTTTCTCTAAGTACATATTTCTTACAACGCTAGAAACCGGGTTTCGTTACCCGTGGTGGGCAGAGCACAGATAGCCCATTGCGTAGCTTTGTGCTTAACTTCAAATAAACAAACAAATCCTTTTCAAATATATGCACGACGTAAATTTTGTTTTTGTCAGAATTTTTGTGCAAAGGTATACAATGTGCTACTTTCGCATAACCGTCCCTAAATTTGACCATAGAAATTAGAGGGAAGGTAGCTAATCAGTAACACCCATCATCAATTCTCGCGCTACTCTAGTATGACCAACAGTGATTTGACTGTCACTCGTATGGTGCACCCACGGCTCCAGAGTGCGATTTTTGTGGAAACGTAACGCGAACCCTGGGTCCTGAGGTTCACGGTTAAGTCACATACGATCCAACGATTTTAAAAAGCTAAGAAACTTTTATCGGTAATATAAAAAACAGGCTCAAGCCTAATAAACAAACATATAAATATCTTTATAGATTTATCAACAAACGAAATACCACAGACATTTCAGCTTGCATCTCGTCGTAGTTAGGCTATCAATTACTATTTATTCCAACAGATTAGGGTGAACTCTGTTTTAATTCGACCTCTCTTTGTTCTCTTGTGGCCAACAGCGAGTCCCAGCTGAAAGGCTTACCAAGAAGACCATGAAGATAAATTATACTTTGCACTCATTGAGGTTATTAAATTAATTTTCGTTAGCATAATTACCTTAGATAATAACTTGGATGGCAGAAAATGAATAGACCTAAAGACTGCGATCAATTTTAGGCTTTCACCTTCAGTTTATATAACTTTTAAAGCAAGAAAAAATATTAAATAATTACTTTGGCACACAGAAACGGGAAAGATTTGTATACATAATGATTTAGACAAGAAATATTCACGTTCGTACAACAAAAACAAAAACAAATAAGACCAGTTAGTGAGATTACGCTTCGATCATGCTATTTGTAAGTCGCTGCAAAACTTTATCTTCAAGTCTCTCTCCCTTGTCTTTGTTGAGTTATTTTATAAGCGTATTTTGTCGTTATCTAAAAGTTGCCATTTTATTTCCTTTTAAAGTCTTACAATGCAAAAATTCGCGGTTCGATTCTTCGCGGTGGACAGAGTGCAATTAGCCCACTTTGTAGCTTTGCGCTGTAAAAACAACAACTCTCTTTAAAGTCTCAAGATTTGCACTCTGTTAAAAAAGCCTTAAACCTTTCACTTTTTATCATTAATAGTACAGGAAATATATTAATAGTCATAAAAATCGCATTATTTGCTCTTGTAACAAAACATCTGATTGTAAAATACATAGCAGGTAGGTTTTCAACGTTTTATTGTGTTGCTCAGACAAAGAAACTGACTAAACGGTTATTTTGGGTAAATAGAGACCCCAAGGATTCAGGTATAGCATCTCTAATTTTGAATTTCTGACCAACAGAAAGGCAGCTAGCTAGCATAACCCACCTCCGCCCGGGCTTCTCTGACCTTTTGAATCTTACTGTTATTTTTTATCACGCCCTTACAGCTTAAAGTGCCGAGTATGTTCAGTTTAATCACGTTTCGAAACCCGGCCCCTTCAGTCTACAGCTCGACAAGCTAACCACTAGGCTACATCCCGTAGATTAACTATTGTATACCAACATAATATATTATATTATAATACAATGTCATTACTGGGGAACAACTGTAAATGCAAATTATGGCACTAAAAATTAATAAAACTTTGAGTAGTTAGTGCGCTCGTCTCGCAATCTGCGGGTCCCGGGTTCGAATCCCCGGTCACCGAACATGCTCACCCTTTCAGCCGTGGGGGCGTTGTAATGGTACGGTCAATCCCATTATTCATTGGTACAAAAGTAGCCCAAGAGTTGGCGGTGGGTAGTGTTAACTAGATGTCTTCCCTCTAGTCTATCACTGCTAAATTAGTGACGACTAGCGCAGATAGCCCGCGTGTAGCATTGCGTGAAATTCAAAACAAACACTCCCAGTGGCACAGCGTCATGTCTGCGAACTTACAGTGCTATAAACCGGGTTTCGATACAGATAGCCCTTTGTGTGGCTTTGTGCTAACTTCAAACAAACAATAAACCAATCCTTTGAAAAAATTTGTTTGTTCTTAAGCGCAAAGCTACACAATATGCTATGGCCATCACAAGTATCGAAACCCGGTTTTCAGTACTGTGAGTCCCCAGATTTACCGCTGAACCGCTGGGAAACTACTATTTGATTTAATTGAGCAGTTAACAAAAATAGTAACGCATGCTATTAATTAAAACGAACACTTGAACACTCAGCGCAGATTCACCGCTACCAGCAGGATTGAGTTTTGTAGTTCTTAATAAATCAATTAAACAATATACGACAATGCTTAAAAGTATTTTTTTTGTTATTACAGGTTGTGTGAGATACAATTCTCACAATTCATATACATGATAAAGCTTTTAAATATACTTTTCATGTTTCGCTATTTATTTATTCCTTTCTCCTAATAGCACTAACACTTTATACGAACACGACGTGAAATCCTGACCTTTGCAAGTCTGTAGACTTGTTTTATAAAATAAATTTGTGAAAAAAAGGGAGAAAATTTCCAATTTGCTAGGCTTCCAGTGCCTCAGCAGTAAATCTGAAGGTATCTAACGATAAAAATCAGGTTTCGATACCAGATGGACAAAACACAGATTGCCCCTGTGTAACAACAAACAAACAATATCGGCGACTTTGATTCGATCATTTATGTATTTCTGTTTAAACAACATTTTAAGCTATTAGAGATCAAACTGTCAATAAACTAGTCTATGATTATTGGTTGTTGTTCAGTTTCAGAAGTACTTAGGACTCGTGAGATAGGTTAATCAGTGATCATATTAACTGTTCTAGGTCATTCTAGGCTCCTTTAAAAGAGGCTTCTGGTGAATGACAATAAATAATATATCGTCAACTCCTATAACTGTCATTTAAATACCCATTATTAAGTTTTACATGATTGCCTCTACAGTACTATTTCAAATCTATAACCAATAATCAAATCAAGTCTGTATGGGGACCTACTTGTGTTTGCTACTATAAAAATATAACACTAAAACATGGTAGCATCACAAATATACACCTCCTTCGTGGTTTAACAGCGAGACAGGCAAGTGTTATTACAAAAGCTGAGTTCACCTTATTTTATTTACTGCAATTAATAAACACACTTTCATAACTGAGTTAAATTATAAGCATTTTTTCATGTTCATAATATATAATTTGCGTTTTGCCTGTCATGCTAATTTTTATTTGGAAAAGCCATCTACCTTAACCACTCGCACCACTATACAGTAGTGTGTTGTCTGCCAGTCAGTCAGTAGACACGAAAATGACGTCACATAAGGGACACTTAACTTTGCAATTTGTACTGTCGTGACGTCAGTAAATCGAGCGCATGCCATGAATCACGAGAAGAATTATGTTTATTTGTTTTTTTTTATTTCGCGCAAACCCTCGACCCTCAGACTACGAGTAAAGCGCCCTAATCAGGCAACATCGGGCCAAGAATTATGCACTCTGTAGGCTACAACACAGCATAGCACATGAACTTCAAAAGCAAGAAATGAAAAATATTTGTTACTCTTAATTTTGGTTTTATTTACTCTTGGAAGACAATACTTTCGGGGACCCTGCGCAAGTACATTTAGTATATAGATGTCATGAAGGCAAAGAAGAGACACTAAAGGCTTACATCATTATTCGGATTTTGGTATACATCTAATTCCTAGTTTATTTTTGGGCCGGCATGGCCAGGTGGTTAGGACACTCGACTCGAAATCTGTGGGTCGCTGGTTCGAATCCCCATCACACCAAATATGCTCGCACTTTCAGCCGTGGGGACGTTATAATGTGATGGTCAATCCCACTATTCGTTCGTAAAAGAGTAGTCCAAGAGTTGGCGGTGGGTGTTGATGACTAGCTGACTTCCCTCTGGTCTTTCACTGCTAAATTAGGGACGGCTAGCGCAGATAGCCCTCGTGTAGCTTTACGCGAAATCCATAACAAACAAACAAGACTAGAGGGAAGGCAGCATCTAACGTAACTCTTAGGCTTTTCTTGTCTCATCGCATAGATCATTTTACCGTCAATTTTACAGCGTGCCCAATATGCGGAGTGCGATCTTTTGGCAAAGATCTTTCTGAAATCTCGGATTCGCAGTCCAAGCATACTAACTACGAGGGCAGTCTTTAAAGTAACTATTTTATTAAAACTAGCCATTTCAATTAGTGCGATTATTTTCCGAAATCGTTATCAAACATCAAAAGATGATTATTTCGCAAAAACAACAAGTCTCATAATAAATGTTCGTTTTTAAAAATTTCAGGGTTGGCATATAAAGTAGGCCTAAACTAAACTGTTTCAGATATGATGAGATATTAGGTTGGTAAAATCTGTACCATTACCACCTCCCCATTCACTTTCTACATTGCTTAAAATCAAACTAAAATTAGTACTCAAATTGTACTACTAAGGCCCATAATATAAAAATAGTTAAGATTACTATAAAATAATAAATAAACATTGGCCAACGTTTCATCCAACTACTAAGAGATAAGTGGGCAGGCAGATAGAAGAATAAGTAAACCAATTGATCTGTATAAAAAAACATTTTCTCACAGAGGACATCAAGGTAACCAACTTGACTCAACATCGGCACAGTGTTAACCTGACACATGTAGCCCCCTCTATCGGATTCTTGAACGTCTGTGATGTGCAATACGAAGTTTCGGCCGTCACTTTCCTTAAGACTATATCGATAATTTCTAGTGATCACGTGGCGATAAATAGTTAGTATGGCCTTGGTCTCCACTTTTATCCAAGCGGTCTGAAATGGAATAGGCTTATTTTACTACATATTATAAAACGTTCACTTTAAACTTTTTTTTTTTTTTACATTAATGTGTGTGAGTTTGCACTCATTGTGACCTTGTTAAATTGGACAACCTTCTATTTCTTTATTAACCATCCATAATTATTTCGTCTATTAGCCAAGTACAACCTGCATCTACACAATGAAGCCAATTACAACCTGCACCTACACAATGAAGCCAAGTGTTTTATCTTATTACTTCGTCTATTAGCCAAGTACAACCTGCACCTACACAATGAAACCAGGTGTTTTATCTTATTACTTCGTCTATTAGCCAAGCACATCTTGCACCTACACATGAAACTAAGTGTTTTATCTTATTACTTCGTCTATTAGCCAAGTACAACCTGCACCTACACAATGAAGCCAAGTACAACCTGCACCTACACAATGAAACCAAGTGTTTTATCTTATTACTTCGTCTATTAGCCAAGTACAACCTGCACCTACACAATGAAGCCAAGTGTTTTATCTTATTACTTCGTCTATTAGCCAAGCACATCTTGCACCTACACAATGAAGCCAAGTGTTTTATCTTATTGACAATACTATGGATCAAACTATTTTTTGGACACTAAGAAAATTAATCCACATCACGAACAGAACTGCATTAAACAGATTTCAGTATTAAAATTTAACGCAAAATGAAGAAAGTGAATAAAACAAAAACACATATTTAAGTCTGAATTTTCGTATATAATCAAATACACATCCAATAAAAATTTATTAAGGTTACAATCTCTTCCTGGTCAATATTCTTTTCTTTTACTTTATCGAGAACCGTTTTCGAGACTATCCATCCTTTAATTCTGAAATATTTTCTATTTTTATTTTAGTCATTGCTGTTTTGGTTATTCAGAGTACAATTCAAAAATAAAATATGACAAAATTCTTGGCAGTATTTTACATACTCAGATTACTTTCTGGGTGTAATAGTGTCTGAATGAATTATCGTGTTAAAAGATATGTTTGTTAGAATCGAGTAAGTGTAGGTTTAAAAGTCAGTATTCACTAGATGTATAGTGTGTCTTAAAGATTTACTTTTATATAATAATATGGATAATCTGTTTAATGGATTACAGCGTTTATGTGGCAAAATTATAAGGTTTTATGATGAATATGAACCCAAATTATAAACCACCCATAGAATCTCTGCATAATTTCCCACAATTCTTTAAGTTATTATGTCAGGCCTATTATATTTTTAACACTACATTACTAATATAGTCTCTTACAGATTTTCAAGAATTAGAAAAGTCTATAAGTACATACCTTTCTAATTGCTGAAAATCCGTAAGGGACTACATTAGGAACGCAGTGTTTAAAGTATAATAGGCCTAACATAATGGCTTATGACAAATATAATTAGTTATATTATGCTTCTCCAGCTTCTAAAAGTCTTTCACGCCCTAAAAAAAATCATTAAACCACACTGTACATCCGGTGACAACTGATTTTAAACACACAAACTTACCCGGTACGAACCCAAATTATCCACCACACATGGAATCTCTGCATCTCTTCCCAGGGCTACTGTCACATTTGGAATTACATCAGCAAAACCTGGTACATCAATGGGGGCTGTCATCTCTGCCAAAAGATATAAGTTGTTTCATTTATCACTTGTTTAAACAACAAAATGGAACTAAACCAGTAACACCTTGGTAAACCATTGAGGCCTGTCACTCCTGCCAGAAATAAAGAACGGAATTTTTTTATTAATCTAGAAACCAAGATGAATTTAATCAATAAAACCTGGTTAACCATGGTTACCTGTCCTCTCTGACAAAAGAGCTAAGTTGATTCATTTGTGGACTTAAAAAAAAACGAGACAAAAAACAGGGAGAGGAAAATTTCTGTTACCGTTTAGTTCACACTGACTCGTTCTTCTTGGAGAACGAACACATTTATTTAATACTATTAGTATATTATTTAAACAAAAAGAAATTGTAGTGAGTTTTTAAATCTGAAACACTAACAAAATGCGACGAAATGATTTACTAAAACCGAAATCTAAAAGAATAACGTGAATTAATTGGTTTGACACTTCTCAGTAAAATAAAATGAGATTTTAGTAGCATTTTGAATTACATCTTATTTCTGCAGTCTTCATTTGTTTATTTGTAGTTAACCACAAAGCTACACAATGGATTATCTGTGCGGTGCCCACCACGGGTATCGAAATCCGGTTTTTAGCGTTATCAACTTTGAGACTTTTCGCCGAGACACTGGTAAGAGGGAAGGGGGAGCTTCTTCAATCTTAATTGGATAACAAAAATTCACTTTGAAACAAAAAAAAGCACTTGGATGTCCTTTGGATTAAGCTTAGAAATTTCATCGTGCCCAAGTTAAAGTTAATATAATGTTTCCAACCATTAAAGATTTTTAAGAGTCATAAACAACTTACAACTGGAAGACCATTTCAACCTTGAAATATAACTGAATTCTTTAAATAAATTATTTATAACAATTTCGTCTGTCTGTAGCTTGTACAAAAACAGTCTTTAAAACATAATCAGCATACTAACCTCATTTGCTTAGTTATTGCTTTCCTTTTTTTTATCAGGCCTGGAATGGCCAAGTGGTTAGGGCGTTTGACTGGCAATCTGTGAGTCACAGGTTCGAATCCCCGTCCCACCAAACATGCTCGCTCTTTCAGCCGTGGGGGCGTTATAATATGACGGTTAATCCCACTATTCGTTGGTAAAAGAGTAGCCCAAGAGTTGGCGGTGGGTGGTGATGACTAGCTACTTTCCCTCTAGTCTTACACTGCTATATTAGGGACGGCTAGCGCAGATAGCCCTCGTGTAGCCTTGCGCGAAATTCAAAAAACAAACCATCCTTTTTATCATTCACAGACTTAGTTGTGTAATTTGACTTAAGGGTAGACTTGGTTTATGAATAAGCAGAGGCAAATTTGTCCATCGTGCAGTTTCACGTTTAACAGCAAACAACTGAATCTTGTGTTTAACAAGATACTTTTTATCCATGTTAAATACCATTTGCAATGGCCATTTCTATCAAGTATCATCTAAAGTAGAGTTGATAATGCACTTAAGATAGAGAGAAGTTTCAGAATATTATTACTCTACTTTGAATAATGTATTCATGAAAGAAAAGTTTCTAACAGGTTGTAAGACCGTAAGCGTAATGCATTTCAATGTACTAATGATAAAGGGTATTTAAAATAAGGATCTTTTTTTTAGAAAAGACAATGTTGTTTAAATCCAAAAATGGAATAACAACAACTATGACAATTAGTTTGTTTTTAAGCTACACACTGGGCTATTTGTGCCCACTACGGGTATCGAAACCTAATTTTTAGCGTCCATAGACTTACCACTGAGCCACTGGAGTTAGCTTTTACAGTAGGCAAGCCCTGATTTTAGTGGTTACAACGTTTCGACCCAGATGATGACCCGATACTAAGGATTGAAACGTTGTAACCACAAAAATCAGAACTTGCTTTCCGTAAAAGTTCCTGTTATTGAATTTTTGAATTAATTATTCAGCTCGGTAGGTTTTTCACTAAATATTAATTTGTTGAAATTCTTTTTGAGTAGAAAGTTCAAAAGATCAACGTCAGGTTAAGATATCCTCATAACACCCGCCGCTTTTCATAGAATGTAAGCATTCAGACTATAATACAATTTGAGTTTCTGTTCAGTATATGGAATTATATTAGCACCTTGACAGAAAGCTTTTTGCTTTTTTTAAAACCGTTTTGCTTATTTTAGAAATCTCACGTAAAGATACACAAGGCCTATCTGCGCAAAGCCGTCCCTAATTTTTAGTTAATAAGCTATAGGGAAACCAGCTAGTCAACAATATCCACTCTTGTCTTACCGAACAATAGGATTTTTTTAATATATTGTTTTGGTTGTTGTTAGTACAAAGTCACACAATGGGTTATCTGTGCTCCGCTCACCACAGGTATCGAAACTCAATTTTTAGCGTCGTAAGCCCGCAGACTTTACCGCTGAGCAACTGGGAGGGAGCATAGTAGAATTTGACCATAATTTTTTTAGCGCACCTACAGCCCCAAAACATAATGTGAGTTTTGTTGCAACAAGAAACGAACCATAAGCCCTAGGATTCACAGCCCAAGCACATTAACCATCAGGTCATGCCTGGCCTTTTTTTTTATACCTGACCACGCATGGAATCTAAATGACTAATTTCGGTCTTATTGATGTATTATTAAACTTGCTGTCTCCCTCTCAGCTCAGCTGTATGTCTGAGAACGTACCACTCTAAAAATCGGGTTTCGATATGCGCGGTGGGCAGAGCATAGATAGCTAATTGCGTAGTATTGTAATTATCAATAAAAAAATATATTAAACTTACAGCTACAGTTGCGTGTAGAAACGTTGAGCTCAAACACTTGCGCATATTTGGTTACTGAATATTTAATTTCTTCTTATTGTGCGAGGAGAAGAAGGGTCTGCTCGTTGCGTCGTGGAATTTTCGCTTCCTTTCGTTTTGTAATTATGGAGCTAAATACAAATTGAGCTTTTACTTAACTTATATATTATTGGCGGGAAGCTAAAGACTTTCGTTACAGATTAGCCGAAAGAGCAAGTTTAATGGATGTTTAGCAAATCGACAACAGAAAGAACTATTTATTAACCTAAGGATTAACGCCACACTTCAGCCTCAAAGTGAATCATCAGGTCCGGAGGTGGCCATTACTCCCCTTTGTTTAGAAATGTTATACATCGTTTATGAACATTTCTGATTGGTTAGATGTTACACTATTACTCAAGTTGTTATACGAAGATTAATGTATAATATATTCACTTTTAAAAAATAGATTTAGATAGTGCGTTAACAATGTGAACTGAGTTCTCTGTGGACTTCTCCTGTCAGTTTTATTGATTTCGAGACAAAGTTTCGGGCTCCATACTAACTCCTTCATCACGTATGCATTTTATCTTACAGTCTTTCCTTTTTTCCACAAAACGCAGACCTGATGGAAGTTACAGCGCGAATTCCGGAACATTGTCTTTTAATTCGAGAAAAACGGCGGAAGAACCTATAGGAAACTCAAACCGTGTAATCCGCTTCTAATCGGTGTGTAATAGTTGTCAGATGGCATTTTAAACCAACTAATAAAATATAAATACGAATACAACGTAGTCCCAAGAGTAGTCCATGCCAAAAAAGAGACTTATCCAAGGGGCAGAACTACATATTGGCATAAAGATAACGACATATTTTCCGATGAAAAGTAAATTTGCTAGACCTTAACAAATTTAAATATCAAACTTCAGTTTTTTCAACAGAAACCTAAACCAACTCCTTTTTTTTTCTTCAAAAGTTATTAGGTTAAATGGTTTAATTTGCTAAGGAAACAGTCACTTTTTCACTTTAATAATTCTCACATTATGTGAATTCCATGAATGCATAACTCATCATAAAGTCTCCCGCCTATAAAGGCTGATGAGGTTATTATTATTATTCATAAAGTTACTGCCATAATTGATAAGTAACTATAAAAAACAACAAACAAAAATATACAAATAGAACTTTACACAATAATTATCCATGTGTTAAACCAAGCATAGAGTAATTATAATATTTATAACTGATTGTTTGTAATTAAGCACAAAGCTACACAATGGGCTATCTGTGCTCTGCCAACCACGGGTATCGAAACCCGGATTCTAATTTTTTTATTTTAAATAATTTGGTACAGGAAGTTAACCAATCATCTAATGGAATTTTATTTAAAAGAATAGGAGCCAAATAAAATAATATTTGAAGCTCAAAACGTAATTACTTCGTGGACATGTGTGAAGTTTTTTGGGGTTTTTTTTCCTAAAGGAATATAAACTTTTTCCGGTTGATAATTAATAAGAAGTGTTCTGTCATATAACTGAAAAACTTGGTTATTATCGGAAAAACAGTGTATTATTTAGATATTACAAACTTTTCATCACTGGCGTTATTAGGCATATCAACTGTAATGAGTACAGTAGTAATTTAGGAAACTAGCGGCTGAGCACGTTGGTATTTGATTGATTGATGAAGCAGGGAACTACTGGTCATTGAGTTTTAACTGTATTTATTCAACTAGTGTATATAATATGATACCTCATAATGAATAAATTAGATAAAACTGGAGAGAAAAAAAAACAAGCACAACGTACACCGTTAAGCTTATTTCAGTCTACATGATGTTTGTATGTTGTTCTAGTTATTCCAAGTTTTTGTGTTTTGTTTTGTTAGGTAGATTATTTATTGTGATTGGCTCTTTTTTATGCGCTAGTTGGACAAATACAGTTAAAGGTCGATATTTGGTCTTGTCACCAGCCAATCAAATACCAATGTACGAATTAGTTTTACATTGTTTCCTAAGTTACTAATTTAGTCATCCTAGTTTCTGTACCTGACAACGTCAGGTTGACCTGGTGAAGCGTTGTACTGTGTAAATATTACACTGTTTATCCGATAATAAGCAAGGTTTTCAGAGACGTCTGAAAGAGAATAACTGGTTGGGAAATTATATTAATTTTTAAGAATACTGCCAAGATTGAAAGAGTTTTTATGTTGTTGTTTTTTTACCGCGAATTTAAACAGTGTTATCCTGATGGGAACCTTTCAGTACGTTATAAAGCTTTTAAAAAACACACAGTTTTTAATAATACTCTTTTTGAAGATGAGTCGATATCTGGCGAGAGGAAACAGAAAAATCAGAATGTTCATTATCTTATAGTAAAGTTTGTTTGTTTGTAATTAAGCACAAAGCTACACAATGGGCTATCTGTGCTCTGCCCACCACGGGTATCGAAACCCGGATTCTAGCGTTGGAAGTCCGCAGACACACCGCTGTGCCACTGGGGGACCTTATAGTAAAGTAAACAGCTAGTATGAAATACGGAGGGGTTCGTAAGACAACAGAAACTGTCTTTATATGAACAGACACCATTAAAACTGGAATTGTTGACATTATGAGTTGTTTAAATAACTACTAAAAATAGCGATTTAATAATGCTTTCGGTATTTATATATTAAATGGGGATCTTACAATTTTTTTGTTTTTCTCAAATCCATATTCACTACGATTCAAGTAAGAAAACTTGTAATTATGCGTTATGTGCACCTAAATACACCAGTAAAGAATTATCGAGTCTGTTAAGCTGGACAGTACTGAATGTTCGTTAAGACCTAATATATATTGGTTTATTAATTTTAATCAATAAGATTTTACATGTTAAAAAAAACTATCTCTTTACTACCTCTACATGTAAAAACTGTCCGCTTCTGTCTTATATTACAATTTTCAAAATATTAACAAGTAATTTTTACTTGACTTTGAATTTAATTATTGTTGCGCTAGCCATCCCTAATTTAGCAGTGTAAGACTAGAGAGAAGGCAACTAGTCATCACCACCCAAAGCCAACTCTTGGGCTACTCTTTTACCAACGAATAGTGGGATCGGCCGTCCCATTATAACGCCCCCACGGCTGAATGTTTGGTGTGACGGGGATTCGAACCCGCGACCTTCAGATTACGAGTCGAGCGCCCTAACCACCTGGTCATGCCGGGCCACTTTCGAAGTTAAACTTTTTTACTTCCTTCCTTCTTAGTCTTGCAAAGTTAAACCCTAGTTTAATTATTAATTCGATTTCTTTCTGATGATTCATTTTGTTTGAAGATAATAGTTTTATTAGTTTAAAAAGACAACATTACAGATGTTAATGCTGAATATCATTATCGAATATATTTTTTTTTTGCAAAGTATTTGGTAGTTATATTTGTTCAGTATTTCATAAAATGGACGTTCGCCGAACAAATGTCTGTATCTTTAATTGTTATGGTGAAAACTCATTTTACAAGCTAGCGAAGCGTGAGTGTAGTTAATTATATTTGTCACGAGGCATTAATATTAGGCTTATTATATTTTTAACACTTCATTCCTTATTTAGTCCCTTAGGGCTTTTCAAGAATTAGAAGAACGTTTTTTTTTGTTTGTTTTTTATTGCTGTAAACTCCCAGTGGAGCATAGGGCCGCGACAACAACTCGCCAACGGAAGTTGTTGTTGCAGTTACTTGAAGCAGGTTGGTTTTTACGGGGTGGAGTTGCTAGCCCCGCGCCCAACCATCCCCCTTTCTCATCCTGGACTTGGGACCAGGCAAAGGCGGAGGTTGGCATGTTTAGTGTGACGGGGATTCGAACCCGAGACCCTCAGATTACGAGTCGAGCGTCCTAACCACCTGGCCATGCCGGGCCTAGAAGAACGTATAATGAGAGTATTCCCCCACACTATGTTCACTGGCGACGACGCGTTTCTCTCAGTCTAGAGCTCTTCAGTGATCTGAACACTATTTATATAAACCATTTGTTAGAACCATACAACCAGGATACAACATACACTTTAGTGATCTGAACACTATTTTTATAAACCATTTGTTAGAACCATACAAGTAGGATACATCAAACTGTTATTGTAACAAATATCGTATATAAATATTGTCCCGACCACTACCCTGCTGGCCTGATGAGCTCTGGATGAGGCGCAACGCATCTCCTCCGGCAATGACTATGTCAAATATAGTGTGGTTGTAATTTTATTACTATACACTTTTCTAATTCTTCAAAAAATTACTAAAAGTCTAAGTAAAGAATACAGTGTTAAAAAATATAATAGTCCTAAAACTAATGCTTCATGACAAGTATAATTGATGTTAGTATCTATAAATGCCAAAAAATCGATTATCTTTTAACTGAAAGATAATTAAATAGGTGTAGACATTCTGAAAAGAATATTAAGCGTATCTCTCATACGATAATTAAAGCTATTGTGGCGAGGAAATTGAAAAGTTATTACGTCTTGACTAATTTTAGTGAAAATAGTTGAAAACGAACTGTTTGGACGTCAGAGAAGGCTGCCTTCAGTTACTTGCCTTTTTTATTTTAATCAGAAATTTGTAACCCACTCTCATATTTTCAAAAGAAGAACTACATTCTAAAACGTTTATCAATAACATTCCAAACCATCTAGTGCTCGCGTTTACGTTTCACGAGGCTTATATTTTGGTGCAGTAAACAAGAATACAGAACAGGAATATTGTCCACAAGAATACAAAATAAGAATGTTGTATTGAAGAACACGGTGTAATAGAACGAATTCAAATAATATCTCCTTGCCAGAAATAGTGGTAGATCTTGAAACTAATTTTTTGAATAATAACGTTTTAAACAAAACTTAGTGTATTTCTTTGAACAGAAACGATATTTTAGAGATAATTTTCAGTTAGTTTTTAGCAATAAAAAACGCTGTATCTCTATAAGGACGATGCTAAAATTATCAATCAATTTGATACTGTCATAGAAATGTCTTGAGCG
>NW_013667102.1:253222-266056 GCF_000517525.1 Limulus polyphemus
GGGCTACTCTTTTACAACGAATAGTAGGATTGACCGTTACATTATAACGCCTCCACGGCTGGACGGGGATTCGAACCCGCGACTCTCAGATTGGGAGTCGAGAGCCCTAACCACCTGGCCATGCCGGGCACCTTAGTCGAAGACAGCAGCGTACGTATTCTATTAATGGCTGGAGACGGCTTTAATGGGTAATGAAGAAAAACTTTGATATAACAGCAAATGTACAACGTTTCGACAAGGTTTTGTCATCATCAGGTACGTATTCTATATTTCAACTAAAACTGTTATTTTCTGTTGAAATTAAGCTAGGAAAGCTTACTTTTTAAGGAAGCTCTCGAGTAATGATAAAACTTCAATGGTATGAGAAAAGTATGTTAACAGCATATATTCAGACTAATCATGCTTTAGAAGATAATATGATAAAACTTCAATGGTATGAGAAAAGTATGTTAACAGCATATATTTAGACTAATCATGCTTTAGAAGATAATATGATAAAACTTCAATGGTATGAGAAAAGTATGTTAACAGCATATATTTAGACTAATCATGCTTCAGAAGATAATTTTGCATGTGCTAATGAATTGGTGTATTGCCGCAGAAGCAAGCCTTAGCGTCACCGTTGACATGTTTATCACCTATATATATTTGATCAATGGCGAATTTTCGAACATCGCACATTGGGCCGCTGCTAGAGCTGGAAAAGTGAATCACAGCATTTTCTGAGAAAGGATATTTATACAGTAAACTTGTTAAACGGTGTAGAGTCAAAACACATTTTAAAGAAGGAAGCCTTCAAATCTGTACCTCGGAGTGTCTGAACACTCATTTCTACCACGTCAGCCTTGGATGAGAGGGAGAACAAAAACATTTAGAATGAGAAGTGTTTGGCGGAGAACAATGCTCCTTAACAAATTAAACTTGTCCGAAGAAATCTTGAGGTGTTCTCAACATAAAATGTTGTCGAAACATTTTTGTTGAACTGTTGCTTCTATTGTTATGTAAGTTGCTATAACTAACTTGGGAAAGAATTTTCAACCTGAAAATCACCTTATGCCCACTTGGACTAAATGTTCATGTCAGAGACACTTGGAGTCAAGTGAGGCCGTCCATAATTTTAAACAACTGACCAGAGGGAAAACAGCTAGCAAGCAGCACCCGTTGCCACGAGGCTTTATCCAGTTCTTTGAAACAATAGGGAAATTAATGTAAGTTTGATAACCTGCCCACAGCTGATAGAACGGAGAATGCTCAGCGGTATCACGTTTCGAATCCTGAACCATTCGATCCGCAGCCTTACACGTTAACCACTGAACAAAGCCAGCCAAATCTGTCAATATGTTTTTCTCAAACACGTAACTTGTTAATCTAGAATTCCAAAGGGAAATTACAACTGTACGAAGAAAAACGCTAAGCCTATATTATTAATTGCTAACAGAGACCACACTTGGATGTGTTTAGAAGTCTACGTTATGTTCACGAAACAGTTGACGTAAAAAGTCTGTCTTAAGTATGTCAGATTTGCTGTAAAGTTTCCACAGTTGTGTTGTTAAACAGTACGTCGTGGAGAACAAGACATTCGCCAAGTTACAGAGTTCCTATTTAACCAGATAAATTTTCGAAAATATCTTTGTAATTCATTTTATTGGTAAGTTTTTTGTTTTACATTTGTGGCTTTTAACATTTAAATCTTTACGTTTGACTAATGATGATATTATCTTAAATCGGCATCTTTCACATTAAGTGATTTCACTATTTTTCACATCAAACTTAAAAATTCTTATTATTTCTATTACTTATAAGTAACTAAAGAAAAACCATATTTATTGTGAAGCATGTTTGACTTTTCCTTTTAGGTTAGATTTATGTTTGAAACATATAAGTAACGGATCAATATGTACCTTGTAGTGGATATAAAAATATAGGAAACACTTCCGTTTTGACAATTATAAACTACAATATTTAATAGCTACCACTATAAAAAGAAATATTTTTTCTTCCTATACGCCAAATGAAATGACTACACTTTCTGTAATGAGTGTTCCATGCGATTGCTGGTATAAATGAAGGTATGTAGGCATGTTTATGGTATAATGACAGGGCTGATAATAAAGTAGCAACTCAATTATGACTTGGTTGTTTTTTTTTTTTCTCTTCTAGAAACAGTGTTACTATAATCTGCACGCCATGCCGAATCTGTGGGTTACTAGCAACAGTGTAATAGGCTGAAATCAATGTGTATTGTTAATAACGCAACGTCCATGTGTAAACGCCTACCCGAAAACTAACTGCTAACGGTGGTTAATGACACATGAACTTCAGTTAACGCGAAGGTATTTGTGATTACTACCTTGTTCAAGGCTGCCAAACATTATAACAAAAACTTCAGTCTGTGTTAGCATTAGGCTACCTTAGCTCATACATAATTAATGTGTCAATAATTATGGTAGCCGGAATAGTGGGTAGTAGACCTAGAGGTTTGGATCCCTTCGAAGAAATAGGTTCGAAAAATATAGAAATAAGAGCCCATGTTTTTTCACATAGCAATTGGATTTTCAGAGCACATATGTTAGAACGGTTAGTAACCACGCGTATATCCACTTTGTTGTTCGCACAGGTATGATTTTTTGGCGCGGATAAGTGAATATAAGATTGCATAATATCAAGGTGTATTGCGAAAAACATAGTTTTATGTGAGAGAAGTGCTCTGCTACCAATATTGAAATGGTGATAAAAAGGAATAGGTAGGATCATTATAGTTGAGTAATCTAAACCAAATTGTAAACCAATCAGATGAAGCTAATATGATGAAGCAGAAAGGAAAAAAAAACGTGTATCTTTAAAGAAGAGGCTAATTTAAAGTAAACATTTGCATTGTGTTTGTTTGTTTAAGTACAAAGCTATCTGCGTTGTGCCCACCGCAGGGATCGAGCTTTGAATTTGAACGTCATTATAAGTCCTCGAACTAGCCGCTAGAGCCATTGGAGACTTACTTACTGTATGACTTATACATTCTGTAGCTGGTTTATACTACCTAGTTGAGCTTTTCCTCGTGGTCTGGGGAAAATAAATGAAGTCGAATCTGTGCTAAAAGCGGCCAGAATGATTTATATATATCAATCAATCATTGTAAGCTACTCGACCTTCTGAATGTGATTTTATGTACAAACTTATCAATACTAAGTCGTTGGGTTTCAATACTTTCATCATTAATCTGAAGAAATTTGTTGACTTAGTAAACTTGCTTAGATCACTATATAGGTTCCCCGCTGTGTCAACAGTAAGTTAAAGAAATTATAACGTTACAATCCTGAGTTCGAACCCCTGCGGTGGAACTCAGCTAGTCCATTGTGTAGCTTTCCTCTGATAAAAAATAACAACAGCAACACGTTGTAAAGAGTAACAAAACAACAGCAACACGTTGTAAAGAGTTATAAAACAACAGCGTTACATTGTAAAGAGTAATAAAACAACAGCAACACGTTGTAAAGAGTAATAAAACAACAGCATTACGTTGTAAAGAGTAACAAAACAACAGCAACACGTTGTAAAGAGTAATAAAACAACAGCAACACGTTGTAAAGAGTAATAAAACAACAGCAACACGTTGTAAAGAGTAATAAAACAGAAGCAACACGTTGTAAAGAGTAATAAAACAACAGCATTCGTTCGTTAAAAAACAGTTGGTCTGTACTGTTAAAAACATATATATATATGTGTGTGTATATGTATAGTTTCTGGCAGTATAACAGTGAGTATAAAATATTCTATATGGAATTACCGAAGTTTTTGTTTTTAGTATTTTAGTAACAACTTATCAAACAGGATTAAAAGAACCCGCCAAAGTTTTTGTTTTTAGTATTTTAGTAACAACTTATCAAACAGGATTAAAAGAACCCGCCAAAGTTTTTGTTTTTAGTATTTTAGTAACAACTTATCAAACAGGATTAAAAGAACCCACCAAAGTTTTTGTTTTTAGTATTTTAGTAACAACTTATCAAACAGGATTAAAAGAACCCAACAAAGTTTTTGTTTTAGTATTTTAGTAACAACTTATCAAACAGAATTAAAAGAACCCAGACACCGCTATGTTTTTCATGCTACTGTAGATAGCATATTGGAATGTGATTATAAAGGCTTGCATCCTGTTGCCGCACAAAATTAAACAAGAAGGAATCCTCAATAGCCGCGGCACTTGAAATTCTTTTAGGCGGATTAGAGTAAATCAATCCATCAGAATTTTTTTTTCCTTTTTATAAGTTAAATTTTTGTGCACCAGCAATACCAAGCTTCGGGTGCGCGTATACCCGATTTGATTTTGTTACTCATTAGAATCTCTACCAGCCTATCGTCAAATTGAAATTCTTTTAGGCAGGATTAGAGTAAATTTAACTATTTTGGGCATGGTCAAATACATCAATCGAGAGGGTTTGACCTCCTGAGTCAAAAACTTTAATTAGGCCTCAAATCGGTCAAGAGATGACGGAGCTATGAACTAAAACTTTGTTCTTGGTTAAAAAAGTATCAGAGCCATTCTATGAGCCGTTATGCCGCGGCTAAAAAATAAAACATCGCGCCGCACTCTGTACTTTGAGGCTGTGGGTGCATGATGAGAATAATGGTCAAATCTCACTATTCGATTAGTGTAACACAAAAGTTAGTGGTGAGTGCTATTGACCAGCTGCTTTACTTCTATTTTATCAGCTGAAAAGTACGTAAGGCTAGCGCTAATAACTAGTGTGTAACTTTTCGCAAAACAAACTAGTGCTACCGGAGCGTCATCAGGTGACAAACTATGGTTTCATTACACTTACACGTAATTTGTCAATCACCTGTAAAAGTATTTCTTTTTCACCATTTAACATATTCATGTTTATTTTGCTTAATTAAAATAGAAGCCTTTATGTATACGCCTATTCACGTTGTTTTCACAACATAATGCTTTATAGTTTTTTTTTAGTATGAACTTCAAAACTCGATAAACATTTTTAATGAAACCCTTTCAGCTTCTCGGTTATGAGATTTCTCAGTCTACATTCATAAACCACCTCGTTAAAGCCTGGTTCTATTATAGAGAGAAACATCTGATCTCTGTTGCTAGACTGGAAAACAATATTTCCATATTTTACGTTTACCTAGTTCTTTTATTATTGCCACTTTATTTTGAATGACAATCAATAACTGAAAAAACTAACAAACATATAATCTACAGCTCAGCCATGAATAAAATACTACAACACACTACGTTATCTAAAAATAATCCCCTCTTTGTAGTTTGAAATATTATCCGCGCTCAGATATTTCCTTAACAGTTTCAATGAAAACCGCCATTTTTCATCATATAATATTCCCAAGACACTACCTGCACTGCATTATAAATAACTTTACTGTAGCTAACTGTAGTATAATACATGTTTAATACTTTGAATTATGAAAAGGCAAGTATAGAAACGTTTAAGTTATTTCGTGTTAGATATGTAGCTTTTATAGTATTTGTTTCTTAAAATACAATTTACAAATTATATGAACAGGATTTTGTTATTACATCTCACGATAACAAATTGAGAACTGTCACGTTTTTTATTTACTTGTGATATGGAGATGATAATGAGCGCCAAGTATTATAAAAAGACAGGCTTTATTGAAAATAAGTTGTTGCTGTTTTTAAAGTTTGGCGTGTTTCTCAGCAAAGACATAAATATTGTAAAGATCATGGTGTATTTTGTTTTTTCCGTTAATACTTGAACTGTTGGTTCTGTTCAAAAATAAAATACGGCAATTGGTAAATAGGATGAAAATTATTAGCTCAGAAGGAAAATGGGTTCTGTTTCGTTCCTAAAACTAAAACAGAACCGACTGTCAAAAAGTAGTCCATAACTATAAGTTAAATTGGTTTGTTATGAATTTCGCGCTAATCTACTCAAGTGCTATCTGCGTTAGCCGTCCATAATTTAGCAATGATAGACTAGAGGGAAGGCAACTAGTCAACACCACCCACCGCCAACTCTTGGGCTACTCTTTTACCAACGAATAGTGGGATTGGCCGTCACATTATAACGCCCTAACCATCTGGCCATGCCGGGCCTGTAAGTTAGACTGCTTGGATTATGATTTCTAATGGTGGATGACTAGGCTTATAGCGCAACCTCTAAAATAAGATATAATATATGTTCCTCGGCACTTGTTTATTGAATTTTAAAAGACAAACGAATAATTTCTGTTTGTCTGTTATTAATTTTGCGCTCACCACCCACCGCCAACTCTCGGGCTGCTCTTTTACCAACAAATAGTGGGATTGATCGTCACATTATATCGCCCCCACGTCTGAGAAAGCGAGCATGTTTGAATTATTTTATTTTCATTATTGTTATTTGAAGTTAAGCCCAAAGCTACACAATGGGCTATCTGTGCTCTGCCCACCACTGGTATCGAAACCCGGTTTCTAGCGTTGTAAGTCCGCAGACATACCGCTATGCCACTGGGGGCCAAATATTAACAAAATAATCCAAACGGCCAGGATATAAAGTGACACCTTTTTTCAATAATCGGTTTATGAGCTTAACATCGCCAACTAGGTCTATTAAACACGTGTAACAAAAACATAATATGTCACCTAATAATGAGAGAATAACATTGGTGAAATAGTGTTGTATGAGTACCTTTAAATCCATTTTGAAATGCTATGAAAACTTTATTTTTAGGTGAATAATTCCTTGCCATTAAATTTATATTTTGTCCCTCGGTGTGTCAAAGATAAATTTACGGCGTTACAATACTAAAATCCAGAGTTCGATTCCCCGCGATGGAAAAGAATAACTTCATGTTTTTCCTGGTGTGGTCTGTATAAGCATCTTTTTTTTTTCTAATTTTGAAGTAATAGGGAGCAAAAATAAAAAACCCAATTAGTCTTTGTGTTAATTTTTAATAACGCCCCCTTGGCTGAAAGGGCGTCACGTTCGGGGATGGGATTCGAGCTTACGAGCTCTCTAACAGGTCATGCCAGGCCTCTCGATAGGCATACAAGAAGTATGAGATCATTGCGGATAGCTCTCGAGTAGCTTTGCGCGAAATTAACGAACAAATTTTGTCGAGATCAAATTTTATAAACTTACAAAGAACAAATTTATTTGTTTTTTGCAAGTTTCAAACATCCTTACTTCTCGCTCTAAAAAAATCCAAAGCTCAAACTTTCCTATTTCTCGAAAATTGCAAAACGTTTTGGCATTTTAACAGAAAGCTCCAAGCTGCCACTCTTTTCTCGTAAGTTCACAGTTTTCTGTCTTAAAACCTCCTTCTATGTACCAACATTAATTCTGTAAAGTTTGCAAGCTCAAACTTCAAGATCATCTTTATCTTTCTCTATCTTAAATAACCCAAAATTCTATAATCTTTGTAAGGAAAAAAACGCGAACTTTTTACGACAAGCCAAAACTATTCAATTTCTTGAAAAACACGAATCAAATTGTTTGCTTCTTTTTTTTTACACATATCAATGCGCATTCTTGAAGGCAAATCCAAACTTTCCATTCTACTTGTCAAGCGTACATTTTTTCCATTTTTTGAAGAAATCAAACTTCTTTGTGAGTGTCATACTTCTGTCCTGTGAAGCGAATAATATCCTGTTGCTTACTGTACAACAATAAAAACTTCCCATACGAAAACAGATATTGAATTTTCTTTTTTTGGGGGGGGGGCGAATACTTCATTTGATATAGTAATGTATCTTTGAATTGTATTGCTAAATATAGATATTAGTCACTTTAGGAATACTTAATACTCCCTTGATAACTTAGTCCTATCGATAAGTTTTTCGAGGTTTAATAATAATAATAATAAACAATCTTGAAAATTACAGGCGCCGTCTAGTGGTAAAGGTCATCAACTTAAATTGACGTAACAGTGATATATATGTGTGTGTGTACAATAAGTGTACATATATCGTTAAAATTATAGGCCAAGCGAAGGAAACTTCACTCGGGTTTTTGAAAGGGCTATGAAATCGAGATGATTCACTTAAGAACAGTTTTCAAATAATATGTTGGTGTCACGTGGTAGTAAGTTATAATGCGAATTGCTATCACGCTACAAAGAACACAAAAGCAGCTGAAGGAAAAAAACTTGAACTCATTACCACAACTGTTCAAAAACTGTTGCAACGGTTTACTTAGTCTGTTCCTATGATTTATTTGCTGAGTTACGTAGAAGAATAAAAACAACAATTTAGGGCTCAGTAACAATTCGTATAACGTCTCATTTGATTAATATTACTGAGGCAATTTTGTGATCAATTTATACGTCCATGGAGGGCATTATAATGTGCGGTCTATCCCACTATCCGTTGGTAAAAGAGTAGCCCAAGAGTTGGCGGTGGGTGGTGATGACTAGCTTCCTTCCCTCTAGTATTTCACTCCTAAATTAGGTACGGCTAGCGCAGATAGTCCTCGTGTAGCTTTGCGCGATATTCAAATTAAACCAAACCAATTTTTACGTAAAAGTTTATTTTCGTAATTTCCAAGAAATTAATGTGTAAGTCTGTAGTATTGGATTAAATATTTTATATCTCCATGGTTATGATGCTCTTTCATGGAATTGAACTACTCTTGTTGCAGATCAAAGGATGTAGACGTATAGCAACACATGAAAGTTGTTTATAACACTTTAATAACACAACATGAAAACATTCGTTTACATGAACATTCGAAGCAAAATAGAACGACTATTCAGAACTTTAAAGGAATTGTGCACATACACTCTACATGTGCTGAGCCAATGAAGTATTTGTTAATAATGTTGCTCAAAAACAACACAGACATCACTTAACTTGGGAGAAATAACGGAAAAGTGTGTCTGTAGTGGATTTTATCTGAAATATTCTTGACCAATAGGTCAGCTCCTTTTGATTAATTGGAAAGCATTTTGTGCTATCAACTAGTCGATTTTTTTCACCATAAACCTGAAAACGTATTTTATTTTATTTATGTTTTATGTCATAAAATTTCATTTCCTCTCTCGCTATATATATATTCAATAGAATCAAAGTTTCTTGAGATCATTTCCATGTTATTAAGACAATGAGAATTTATTTGTTGATTCCTCCATCTTAAAATAATTCGAATTTCGTGTAAATTCACATAACAGGTATCCTTATAAGGACTGTTTGTTTGTTTTAGCGTCAAGTTACACATTGGACTACCTGCGCTAAGTTCACCGTGGGGAATCGAACCCAGGATTTTAGTGCTATAAGTCTGTAAACTTACTGGGAAACCCTTTGCAAGGAAAAAAAATGGAGATATTTTACTATTTCTTTTTCCTGCTGTATTTACGGGCTAGATTACTGTTTTTGTATGTTTTACATATTGTAAATGGCGATGATCGTGACATTTTAAATTCTCGAGTAAGCTATGTAAAATAAGGAGTATTTTCCTTGTCATTAAAATTCTAGATTACAATAGGTCTTCTTTAAATGTTGTGCAAAAAGAAATACGTTAAACTTTCGCCATTTTAATCTTTGAAATTTATTACACAAAATGAAACATTTTGACGCCTTGTTGGTTAACTGTAGTGGAGAAAATGTATGAATTCTTATTTTAATTGCTGCACGGGCCATTGAACATCACATGCACGAGAAAAGTAGTCGTGTTTTGTAAACGCTATTCAAATTATAACTCTCATATAAGCTCACCATGGGGGAGAGCCTAATCTGGTCTTACAGAAACCTTAGATTAAAAATTATATTGAATTAATAAATTAAAAAAAAGACTTATATTGTGGCGATCTGTGTAACACATCAGTTCAGTTTCGGTGGAACGTAAATAAAACTCTGGCTGATCAGAAAAACAAACCTGATTTATATTGTGGCCCACTTATGTCCAACTGTGTAACACATCAGTTCAGTTTCCGTCGAACCTAAATAAAAACTGTGACTGATCAGAAAAACAAACCTGATTTATATTGTGGCCCACTTATGTCCAACTGTGTAACACATCAGTTCAGTTTCCGTGGAACGTAAATAAAAACTGTGACTGATCAGAAAAACAAATCTGATTTATATTGTGGCGATCTTATGTCCAACTGTGTAACACATCAGTTCAGTTTCGTGGAACGTAAATAAAAACTGTGACTGATCAGAAAAACAAACCTGATTTATATTGTGGCGATCTTATGTCCAACTGTGTAACACATCAGTTCAGTTTCCGTGGAACGTAAATAAAACTGTGACTGACCAGAGAAATAAATCTGATTTTACTCATTATACAATTTCTTTAGTATACATTGGTATATAAAAGACATTTTAATACTAGAAATAAACGACCTTATAACACCGAGTCTATTTATTTTTATTTAATTAGCTTGTTTGTTTGTAATTAACCACGAAGCTACACAACAGGCTATTAGTGCTCTGCCCATCACGAGTAATTAACCCGGTTTCTAGGTTTCTAGCGTTGTAAGTCCTCAGACATACCGCTATGCCACTGGGGGGGGGGGGCTTATTTAATTGGACACTCAACGTTTCGCTTTACAGCTTCTTCAGGAGCGCTTCACTAAAATACAAACTGTAACTGACAGTACAAAGCTTCAAATGGTTTAAATAATAAATAGATCCTATCAAAATTTATTATTTAAACCATTTGAAGCCTTATACTGTTATGCAAGAAGTCCTAGAGACAGATCTATTGGGATACATCTTTTGAAACAAGAAGGACTACGTAACACACGCAAACATGGATAAAGATTAGGAGAGGTAGACACTAAGCTCCTTTCGTTACTTTAACTTCTGTGATGGCGTATACAGAGCACTAATCACGGGATAGTGGGAGAGATGTATATGGAAACATTTGCTAGTGACAGATTGTGTAAACTAAGTTTCTTCTCCCCTCCCCAACCTCGTCACAATATAAGACACGTTAAACCTCATTATAGTGTTAACAGTCAACTAAGAAATTGTTTAAACATCATTAAATCTGCCAGTGTAAGCCGTATGACTCAGCCGCCAACAATTACGGTTAAAACCAATATTATGCTTCAAATACTTTAAGCTCATAAAAAAGGCATGGGACTTAAAATTCATAAGTTAAAACACATTCGGTCATCGAAATAATGTCGTAGACTGTGTCATTGATGTCATAGGCTGTGTCATTGATTTTTAACTATATATCACGTTGATTCTTTGTTTGTTTGAAGTTAATCACAAAGCTGCATAATGGGCTATCTGTGCTCTACCCACCACGGATATCGAAACCCGTTTATAACGTTGTAAGTCCGTACCGTTGTGTCAATGGGGGCATATCACGTTGAAATGCAGTAAAACACTTATGAACTTAATAGAACTTCTGGTTGTTGTTTTATTGCTCTACGTTTCGTTTTACAGCTTCTTAATGGGTGTATTAGGTTTCGTTTTACAGCTTCTTCAGGAGTGTATTACGTTTCGCTTTACAGCTTCATCAGCGGTATATTACGTTTCGTTTTACAGCTTCTTCGGGGGTGCATTACGTTTCATTTTACGGCTTTTTCAGCGGTGAATTACGTTTCGTTTTACAGCTTCTTTTGGAGTGTATTACGTTTCGTTTTACAGCTTCTTCTGGAGTGTATTACGTTTCGTTTTACAGCTTCTTTAGATGTGTACTAAGTTCCGTTTTACAGCTTCTTCAGGGGTATGTATATATATATATATATATATGTTTAGTTTTGAGCTAGTGTGTATACCCGTGAGGAAGCTGCAAAGCAAAACTTGGGGGGGGGGAGAGATGATCTTTGAAGTTACAATGTCGTTATTGTTTCTTTCATGTAGATCTTCTTCACTCCAATCGACATTACATCAATTAAATGACGTACTTAACTTTTAACATTTTTACGGTTCCGTGTTAGCGACCATGACCATCCTTTAGTTCTAGTACTGGTTTACATGTAGTGAACAAAACATTTTAATCAACAACATCTGTCAAAGTGTTTCATAAAGAAGTATTATTCATAATTGCTTAATTCACTTTTCTAGTTAATTCATCTGTATATGTTTAATGAGCAATTGTACTGTTGTTTTTACAAAGCTGAATGATCGCTCGGAGTTAGATACTTCTATAAATTAATATACGTCACGTGCTTTTAACAAACAAAAGACTCAAGTACTTTAACATGTGTGTGTGTATACAGTGATGGCTTGAGTTTGCTTGTTTTCATAATTTAAACATGACAAGATAAAAATTCATCATTTAAATGTTAAGGAACAAATTCTTGTTGAATATAGTGTTTTCTAGCTATAAAATAACATAAAAATTCTATACATAAATACATTGCAGTATGAGATTAATTCCTTTTGTGTTAATTTCCCCGAAAGGGTGCCGTAGGCCGCCTGGAGGGGTCACCTGTTTTAACCACTCGCACTCGTAGTGTGTTGTCTGTCAGTCAATCAGTAGAGACTAAAATGACATCATATAAGGGACGCTTAACGTTATAGTTTGTATTGTCGTGACGTCAGTAAATCATGGCCAGGTGGTTAATGGCGCTCGACTCGAAATCTGAGGATCGCGGGTTTGAATCCCCGTCCCACCGAACATGCTCGCCCTTTCAGCCGTGGGGCGTTATAATGTGACGGTTAATCCCACTATTCGTTGATAAAAGAGTTACCCAAGAGTTGGCGGTGGGTGGTGATGACTAGCTGCCTTCCCTCTAGTCTTACACAGCTAAATTAGGGACGGCTAGCGCAGATAGCCCCCGTGCAACTTTGCGCGAAATTCAAATCAAACAAACAAACGTCAGTAAAACGTGCGCATGCCATGAATCACGAGAAGAATTATGCACTCTGTAGGCTAGAACACAACATGATATATGAACTTCAAA
>NW_013667102.1:266214-268797 GCF_000517525.1 Limulus polyphemus
TATTCTTAATTTTGGTTTAATTTACGTCTTGAAACAGAACACTTTCGGGGAAACTGCGGAAATACATGTAGTTTAAAATCATATACATCTCTCCTAAAAAAAATCAAACTTAAATGATTTGAATTATAACGGCTTTCCTCGATACTGTGAGTTGTGGCTAGCGCTCTGAATACTCGTTTCTCTTTTAACTAAACTCCACTTGCATCTAGACTTTGTCAGATTGTTTCGCTCATAAATTAGATAGTATGAAACTGCACGGTCGACTAATCATTCCTGATGGGATGTTAAGAGCTGTGGGTGTTTCTATACTTAGTTCCAGACTAATGGTTACAACGAACTACCTTGATGTTCAACATTGAATCCAGTCATCAGTCACGCGGTCGTTCCAAGTCATGGTACCTACCTGCAGAACGCTATACATTTAACTTTGGCAGAAACTCCATTTTCAGTTGCCATCGATTGCACGAAAGGACAAAAGCGTTCACTCCACTGAATGGCTGTTTTAGGTATATGTAAATGAATAGAAAGATACTCACGCAACGTCTTCAAATACAAGGAAAAATCAAAAGACACGTGGACTATGCCCATAAAAGTTCAGGATGCCTGCTCTAATAGTATTGTATTGTATAAAGTTGATAATAAATGAGAAGAGACTTACAACTATGGATGTTCCGCTTATACAACACAAAATATATTTTTTGTTTGACTTTACGTAATTTAATACCAAACTTATCAAATGGACACAAAACGCGGCAAACAAAAGGCACAAACTGGAGAATGGTGATAAATTTTTCCTTTCTGTTTCTAAGAAATGAACCAGAATTTCTTGTGATCAACTTCTAAAATCTGGTAAATATTTCTCTATATCAAGGAAATCAGAATATTTTATGTATTCTATATTTGTTTATTTTTCTTCCTGGGGTTATAGCCCCAAAACTTACGAACGATTTCCCCGGATAAAACGAAACCTAAAAGTTTGTGGCTACTCTTTGTCGTTTCTTATAGCGCAAGGAAAATGTGCAACTTAAACTGTTTCTCTTGTAACACTTTTCTCGCGAAAATCAGTTTCACCTGCACATCAACAATAGAGTTTTGTTAGTGTGTTTTAATATTTAATAGCTGAATTGTTGACTAGACTGTATTTGAACTTGAAAATTGTTCTTATGGTAATGAACGCGATAACTTGCCAATTGTTATAGCTTTTGTATCTTTAATGTGTCACGTGTGTCACAGCTCTGGGATTAGGTAACTTATATCCGCTTCGAGAACAGTTTTTTTTTAAGCCATAAGTTCATTTCATATCAATCGCCACCTTCGATAATTGCAAACGTGATTTCTACATTTCTACAACTACACCTTGTCATTGATTTATAGGCTAACCATTGTAAAACTTTCTTGATAGTAATATGCTTGCTGTGTTACTAGGCAACGCAAATGGTGCGAAAACAATCCGTTGAATAATGTCTATAACAAGCCACAAACTTAACATTAACGTTAGCACAAGTCGTTAATACATGTGAGAACCACTTGGATATAAATATATATATATATATACATAAATGCTATTATTATGTATTATTTAACCTTAGCCTGTGCTTATTTCTTTCGTTATGCTATATACAACCTTTGTTAATTTACGGAATGTATTAAGACGATCAAAAGCGTAAGAGTATTATAGTTTTACCGTGTGGTTAAACTTTACAATAAAACTAATGTTTTGATATCTGAGATTAAAAAACGCATTGAATACTGATATCATACATAACGAATTCTTACTTTCTGACTCTCAATGTTATCTAAAAAAAATTCTTTGTATACTAAGGTAGCAATGAAACTATAAATGCTATGACAAGATTTTTTTGTTCTCACCGTTTCGACTACAAGTCTTCTCCAGAAGATTATTGCCAATGAGATTATGAATGCTATGACAGGATTTTTTGTTCTCACCGTTTCGACTACAAGTATTCTTCAGAATATATTCTCCTGAAGAACATTGAGAATAAAAGATCCTGTCCTAGCATCCATAGTCTCATTGGCAATAATCTTCTGGAGAAGACTTGTAGTTGAAACGTTGAGAATAAAAGATCTTGTCATATCATTCATAGTTTCATTGGCAATAATTTTCTGAAGAAGACTTGTAGTTGAAACGTTGAGAATAAAAGATCCTGTCATATCATTCATAGTCTCATTGGCAATAATCTTCTGGAGAAGACTTGTAGTTGAAACGTTGAGAATAAAAGATCCTGTCATATCATTCATAGTCTCATTGGCAATAATCTTCTGGAGAAGGCTTGTAGTTGAAACGTTGAGAATAAAAGATCCTGTCATATCATTCATAGTCTCATTGGCAATAATCTTCTGGAGAAGACTTGTAGTTGAAACGTTGAGAATAAAAGATCCTGTCATATCATTCATAGTCTCATTGGCAATAATCTTCTGGAGAAGACTTGTAGTTGAAACGTTGAGAATAAAAGATCTTGTCATATCATTCATAGTCTCATTGGCAATAATCTTCTGGAGAAGCCTTGTAGTTGAAACGGTTGAGAATAAAAGATCTTGTCATATCATTCATAGTCTCATTGG
>NW_013667102.1:268818-275986 GCF_000517525.1 Limulus polyphemus
GGAAGACTTGTAGTTGAAACGTTGAGAATAAAAGATCTTGTCATATCATTCATAGTCTCATTGGCAATAATCTTCTGGAGAAGCCTTGTAGTTGAAAGGTTGAGAATAAAAGATCTTGTCATATCATTCATAGTCTCATTGGCAATAATCTTCTGAAGAAGACTTGTAGTTGATACGTTGAGAATAAAAGATCCTGTCATATCATTCATAGTTTCATTGGCAATAATCTTCTGGAGAAGACTTGTAGTTGAAAGGTTGAGAATAAAAGATCTTGTCATATCATTCATAGTCTCATTGTTACCTTAGTATCCATTTGTCAGCATGAATAATACTAATTTTCTTTGTAATTACATTGAAATACTTATTTTCCCCTTCTTTATCAAAGAAACCTCAACAATCTCTTTTAAGCCATAGAGGAAGAAAAAAACGAGTTTTTTTTTACTTGTTAGGCCTCTCAAATGATATAACGCAATTTTTTTAACTACTCCCTAAATTCACAAGAAAACAAATGCACGTTTTTCTCTTTGATATTAAGAATATGCTACCTTCTAACTTATTGGTTGTAGCCGAATTTGCTAAGAATGTAGAAGAACTAAAGACGTAGTTAAACAGAGGTGAATAAATAATCAATAGTTAGAGAATAAAAGCAGGAAAAAATAAAATTTATAAATTATGTATAGGTGAATGTCACTATATATATATATAGCGCCATGAACCTGTACAAGATTGCTCTGTGGCTTAGTTCATTTCTAACTATATACTTTTGGGAGAAGATTTTGTTTTCTAAATCTAAAAACAAACAAGAAAACTTAATTTTACAAAACGGTAAACTATAAAAAAAATAAGTATTTCCTTTTTGTACAGTGTATCGCCTGTCAGTGGAGATTCAGTCTAGTGAAGGCTTGACTTGCTTGAAGGCACAACTGACAAGAATTATTTCAGCAGTCAAAGAACAGAGACAGAGGAAAATTGCGTTTATAAAACTCCTGTCATGTCTTATGTCAGACTACACTGAGCATGTTAAAGACGCACACATTTTATCTATGTATAAACAATTAAGTTGAGCTAAAGGACTTATCGCATCTTTAAAGGATCTTAAGACAAATTCTGGTGATTTATTTAAACGCTTGAAACGATATACACTACGCATGCTTTCTTCTTCGTACTATGTAGCTAAATCAAATACAGTTGGGAGTTTTTTGTTAAAAATGCATCTGTTTTTGGCTTTTTTTTCCATCATAATCCCAAAAGTTAGAGTAGTCAATTATATGAAATGACTCCCTTTTTCCATTTAGTTCACAAACTTATGGACACAATTTTACCAATCATATACAAGTACTTAAATCTTCCTTTTCTTCTGTAAGACTGCAGTAATAACCGAGTAATAACGTGTACAAAGCTATTACCGCTGTACACGTTATTTAAAGTATGCAGGAAAAAAAGACGCGTGATAGATCGACGCACCACTCTAACCGAGAAATCACCGAAATTTCATTAAAGATTAGATTGAAAATATTGTTGCAATTAAAGGTAGGTACATGAGGTTTACAGGAAGAAGCCATTTTTTTTAAATTGAGTAAGGACGTTAGCATGAGAAACAGTCTTGATAGATTACCATGCTCACTGACAGTGCCTGGTGGACACTGGTCTCATCACCGGAGGAGTAATTGCCCTTGTGTGACAATCGATCGTGTCTTGTGCCTGATCCGATGACCGAATCACCGCTACTTGAGCTGTGGACAAATTAATTCCTTCCCACTAGAGTATCTGTCTTGTTAAGCTTCTGTAACAAATAGCTCCCTCTGGTCCTCACACGTCCAAAGCTGTTACAAGAAGGTGTTTGTTCACTTTCGTCCACATGGACACGAAAAAAAAAACAAAAAGAAAACTGTAAACTGTAAACAGTTATTATCAAAACTAGAAGGACGTAATACTTTCTTACGCTATATAAAGCTAATGACTACACGAAGAGATCCTTACTTCCAAAGTCTTCTAGATTATATTATCCCTATAAGTAGTAAAATCTTCTATGTCTTCTCTACCAGAAGAGCTTCTCAGCTCTAAAGTCTTAGATGATATCTCTGCAAGTAGAGAATCTCAGTTTCAGAATCTTTGAAAATATATCTACAAGTAGAGATTGTCAGTTACAAAATTTTCAATGTAATTTCCACGAGAAGAATTTCTATGCTCCAAAACGTTCGATGTTATCTCTACGAGAGGAAATTTTCAGTTTCAAAATACTTGATGACATTTTCAAAAGAAGAGGTTCTCGGTTCCAAAATCTTCGATGCTACCTCCACAAGAAGAAGTTCTCGGTTCCAAAACCTTCGATGCTACCTCAACAAGAGGAAGTTCTCAGTTCCAAAACCTTCGATGCTACCTCCACAAGAAGAGGTTCTCGGTTCCAAAATCTTCGATGCTACCTCAACAAGAAGAAGTTCTCAGTTCCAAAATTTTCTATGCTATTTCTACAAGAAGAGGTTCTTAGTTCCAAAACCTACGATGCGCATGAGGTACATGAAACTTAGGAACGACTATCTGAACTATAGTGGTATGTGACCCGATCGTGTAGCCCACCTGTGCATAAGGTACATCAAACTTAAAAACGACCATATTTGAGCTAGAGATCTGTGACCTGACCGTTTAGTCCACATGCACATAAGGCGCCGTTCATATTGAATATTTCAGTTCCATTAATTTTCTAGCAATAATGGAGTTTTTAACGCATTATAATAACAAAGTAAACAGACTGCTACGATACTGTAAATATGGCGTTTTTTTATATTACAACTCCCAGAACTATATTACTTAAAAGAAAGTTTTCTAATGGAGAAAAATTTGGGTCAAAGACGCTCTGGAAAACATTCAAAAACAACATGAAAGCAAAAATGGACAATGAATCAAATGAAAATAATAAAGTAAAACGAAACTTAAATTAAACAGCAAGTTGAAACTTTTGTGGTAAAAATAGCCAAAGTCTTCTACTACTTAGCAGAAATAGGAAAGGACCACCTTCCGCATAATCTTGGACGTGGCCAAATCTCTAGTTTTAATGTAAAATGAAACAACTCGAAAAACTGTTTGTAAATTAAACACGGCTTATACAATCGTGTGTTTAATTATATATATATATACTAGCTGGAGTATCCGTCCGTTAGACGGGTGAAATAAAAACTCGTTTGTAACAAATGATGGGAAACTATTTTTTTCTTAACATAATAAACATTAAAAGTGCAATAAGAATACGTAAAGGTACCAATACTGAAAAAATAAGCCATATTTTTTTCAAGAATTCTAAAAATAGTGGTTACATAGTTTATTATAATCCTGAGGGGTATATAACAATGGTAGTTCTTTTCCAAAATTAGATGGGGGTTCCAACCCCTCCCCCATGACCTTCCTCATGTCATCCTGTATCACTGTGTCCAATTTGGTGCTAATTGATCAAGAAATGTGGAAATGTATAAAGAACAGACACACACACACACACACATTGACGTTTATTTATATAGATTAGAAGGGGGTCTAACCCCTCATGTCCTCCTATATAACAGTGTCAAGTTTGGTGCTGATTGACCAAGAAATGTGGAAATGTATAAAGAACAGACACACACACACACACATTGACGTTTATTTATATAGATTAGAAGGGGGTCTAACCCCTCATGTCCTCCTATATAACAGTGTCAAGTTTGGTGCTGATTGATCAAGAAATGTGGAAATGTATAAAGAACAGACACACACATACATATTGACGTTTATTTACATAGATACGAAATGAGCTATTTAGAATTTACAGATCATTAATTCGAGTTGAACTCTTCTAGTTCACTAAACGTAAGATGCGTGTAACTTTGAATGGGATCTCAGAATTGCGAATTATAATTCGTAGCTATTATTTTCATAATGTTTCACACCATTAATTCTCAAACAGATTTGCGAAGTTGACAACATTTGGAGTGTTAAAAAAACAAAAAAATGAATTAATATTCTATTAAAATCTTTATACAAGTAGTGTAACTTAGGATCACGCAGATATTTATCAACATAGGACTCTTATCTTCAGAGATTAACATCATACAAGGTAGAGACTTACACTTTAGTTAGAGGATACTTTATATAAGTATTCGTATTATAATAATTAAGAAGTCACAACTGTCCATTTCACAAAATGTGATCCATATAGCTTTGGTAACAAACTCGATGATAAAGTTCGAAATGACACAGATTCATAGCAGAAATTCTTGTTTTTCCTTCAATATTAACATTCATGAAAAAGTCGTTTTTGAAGTACAAATAGTGATGATACTAAATCTGTTGTTATTACAATCAAAGCTAACCCTCGTTGAATTGCTCTTACTAATAGGAGTTACAAAGATATTCTATTCATCAAAATTAAAACACATTAAATCGTGTCATAAATATTCTATACGATTCACCAAAAGTTACAAAGAAAGTGTATTTAGCTTTCCTCAACCTTTCCAAAAATGACGGATCGTCGTGCCCCTTGATTCTCTGGTTTTGTGAAGTGTACTTTCGGCAACAGGAAAAAAAAAGAACCTAAATTTCCTTAGCCGTTCCAAAAATGACAGATCGACGCGCTGCTTCATTTGCAGGTTTAGCGAACTGTACTTTCGTGAACAGAAACTCAGACAAAGTATCATCCACACTTCTGCTTATATTTGTCAGCTTCATATTTAGACACATCTTCCTGTTCATCAAAAGTAAAGTTACAAACAATATTCAGCTTCTGAAACCTTCACAAGACAGATACGTGTACGTTGAGTTGCTCTTGATTTTTCAAAAACCTTTGTCTCTAATGTATTATCAGGGTGAAAAAGTACTCCTCGTTTATCAGCTCGCTTGTGACAGTTTCTTTGAGCCCTAATTGACGGAAGAGACGATTTTACAAAGGAACTGATTCTGAGTTTCAACGATCGAATACTTGACTCATTGTACGTAGACGAAAAGAAACTATCAACAGTGAAATCTTTTATAAAAAGGATGTTTGAAATGTTATGAAAGCAACAGTATAGTTGCACAAACCTCATCGCGTTTAGAGAACTTGTTTATACTTTGTTTGTTATGTGATTGGGAAAGAAATTTCTAATGATCGATTTGAAAAAATCTTGAAATGTTTCTAAGAAATACACTGTCAGCTGGGAAAGGATATTATCGAAAAACAAAACAGTTTGGTTAATTCTATTTCAATGCAGAGTTTTATCAGAAAAAACGATATTTCAAGGATCAAGGCAGTTTCTGTGCTTGTTTTGTAACGCAACATGATTGATGAAGCAGAAATATAACTGTTACTTGGTGATCTGATCTGTATAAGTCCAGAGGTTTATTAGAGAAAACGATCTTTCAGGACTCAAGACAGTTTCTGTAATTGTTCATAATATGTTGTTACAGAACTTTTCAACCAAAACTAATTAAGTTAGAATACGATTGTTTTGTTCCCATATTTCTTCCTTCCTTTTATATCTACGTATCTAGTAATCGTGCTTACATGCAAAGTATACTTTGACAGGCTTCTCAGTGGCACAGAAATATTGAAAGTTTAACAACAACAACAAAAAAAAAATCGAAAATGCGTTTGGTGTTTTAAACCTTAATGGCGTTGTAAGGGGCAAAACTGCGAGCCAAAGAGCCCAAAGATCAGACATAGCTGTTCCAAATATAAATCTGCTGACCAGAGGGAACGCAATCAGTCAATAGCACACGCTGTCTACATAGGGCTCATTGTCACTTTTAAATCACGAACTGAACTGAAAGTGTGGTGCGTGCTTAGCGGCAATACTGGGCTCGAACCTTGGACATTCCATCCGTATCCCAACACACCAACCATTAGGCCAAAGTACAACCATCTCTCCCCCCCCCTCAAAGAAAAACGAAATAAAAAGTATGTTAAATTTTCTTAAATACGTCAACCACCTGATTATCATATTTTTCTGGCAAATTATTTTTTGTTCATCAGTTAATACATAATTTAGACATAATTATGCATATACTCTTGGTTACAAATGTTTGTGTTGATTTGAAAAATGATATACACTTATTATCACATAACTTGTGATGAGCATAGCAATAATGTATATTATTTATGAGAACACATTTAGTTGTGCCATTTCAAGCACGGTTTACATTAATTACAATCATCTGCAGCTTTCATGTCATTCATCACTAGGAAAAATACTTTGGTCACAATTATACAGCATTTAGTACGTTTACCAGAGTCGTAAATGTTGCTGATACTTATAGCATAAGCTACTTCTCTCAATAAACTTCTAGAGGTAAATTCTTTGATAGAGTACTGGCAGTTTCTGAAATACAGATAAGAAATGACTATGTAAGTATCAGATTTCCTCTCGCAAATACAGATAAGAAATGACTATGTAAGTATCAGATTTCCTCTCACAAATACAGATAAGAAATGACTATGTAAGTATCAGATTTCCTCTCACAAATACAGAAAACAAAAACGGTTGTGATCCATAACCTTATGGCTTACCCACAAATAATGTTCTGATTACTTAAATGAATTACTTTTAACATACAATTCCTATTGATCCTTACCATTATGACTATTTTAAAAGTAGAACAATAACAAGGAGACTTATTACTATGAACTTTAAGTTAAGGACAACCGTAAATATTCTTAACACTAGGAATGTGTAAGGTACAAAATAAACTTAATAATCCTTTACGCTACGACTATTGAAAAGACAAAACAACCTTATAAGCCTTAATATCTTAGCATTGAGACGTATAGAAAAAAATTTCTTAACCTTAACTGTAAATCTTCGACATACAAAAATTCTCAGTGATCCTTAATCTTGTGGCATGTTAAGATGGACTAAATACTTAGGTTTTTGAAAATACAGAAAAGTCCTGGTGATCTTCAACCTTGTGCCTTTTAAACTACAGAAAATACTTAGCAGTCTATAACTATGTGGCTTGTGAAAATCAGCAAAGTTAACAATACATTTTTATTAAATCCTAAAGCTGGTGAAAATAAGAATAGTTCTTAATTATCTTTAACATTATAGCTATTATAGCTGGTGAAACTACGGAATAGTTCTTAATGATCTTTAACATTATAGCTGGTGAAAATACAGAATAGTTCCTAATGATCTTTAACATTATAGCTGGTGAAAATACATAATAG